>NW_027660811.1:0-51329 GCF_963280865.1 Gymnoscopelus braueri | reverse complement strand
AGTACGTTTTCTCTAAACAAAGTCATTGGATCAATTCTGAGGGCCATCCTGATGAAGTCTGGTGTGACACAACGCATTATGTGAATTTTAATTCTTGCTATGCATTAGCCATTACATTACAATAAAGGCTTTTTTCGTCAGAGGGTGTCAGTGGGTGTGCCCTACCTGTATGGGGGACATCTGGGCGTATCCTCTCCAGCTGAAGCCTTCAAACTCTACAGGGCTGTAGCCAAAGTGCACCGGCCGACCATCCAGCGTGGTCCCCTCCTCGATCTCAAACTTCAGGTGGTGGAGGTCTGGGAAGTAGTGGTCTGGACGAGGTCTACGAGAACAGAGGAGACATACTGTGTAACTTTTTCAATTCAAACAAATCAACATTCCACAATCACCATAATGTGTGCCCACTACACTCCTGGCAGAATGACGCAGGCACTCATAAGAAGTGCTTTGGAATAAAAAAAGATTCTATATTCTTTTCCATTCATTTTTATTTTTTTCCAGAAAAGTGAAGCCAGCGGGAAAAAAATATGAACAAACAAGCTATGGAGCTGCAGTGGATCAGGACAGTTCCTGGTTCGATCCCCAACTCCTCCTGGCTGCATGTCCTAGAACAAACACTTAAAGGGATATTTCACTTTCAAAAAAACTTTGGGTCATTTTATCGTCTACTCAGGCTTTTGTGAGCCCCCCAGACCGTTTTTACGTTGCTTGATTTAGTATTTAGATATTTGATGATCATTTTATCAGACACGCCCCCTTCCTATACAAACCCATTATAACTTCAAACTCCATTTTTAACCTGTTAGATTTATCAAAAACACCCGTCCTTGGTTCTGCTGACTCACCCTGCCCTCCTAATACGTGAGGGGGCCGTGTTTTTTCGATTACGTTTTTCATTAATTTTATTTCATTTTTTTATTGTATTTAATTTTTTTCATTTTCCAAAACAAATATTAAAGATAAATGAAAAAAGTTATCGAAAAAACACGGCCCCCTCGCGTATTAGGAGGGCAGGGAGAGTCAGCAGAACAAGGACGGGTATTTTTGATGAATCTAACATGTTAAAAATGGAGTTTGAAGTTATAATGGGTTTGTATAGGAAGGGGGCCTGTCTGATAAAATGAATATCAAATATCTAAATACTGAATCAAGAAACTTAAAAACGGTCTGGGGGGCTCACAAAAGCCTGAGTAGACGATAAAATGACCAAAAGTTTTTTTGAAAGTGAAATATCCCTTTAACCCCTTACTGCTCCCGATGAGAAAGTAGACGTCTTGCATGGGGGTTAGAATGACTAGAAAGGCTCTAAAATGCTGTCATGAAGCATCGGTTGTACCAGTGAGTTCTTGGTACCAGTTGAGAGGGCTACATACTGTGCAACAGGATAGATGATACCTGTGATATATGATATATGGGCGCGGCTGGTACTTACAAGTTACATTTGGGTCCCTCTACGTTGGGTCTGCAGAGACAGCGTCCATGGAAATCATCGCAAGTCTGAGCTGTCGAACCTCCGACGTCACACTGACAACCTGGACACACACACACACACACACACACACACACACACACACACACACACACACACACACACACACACACACACACACACACACACACACACACACACACACACACACACACACACACACACACACAAACACAGAGATCTGATCATTAGTATTTCCCCCCTAATGTCATTTAATTCATTGGTTATCTGAGATAAATGCCTCACCCTGGCAGCCAAAGTAGTTCTGCTCCTGTAGGTTGTAGTATCCCGCTTCACACACAGAGCAGATCCTGCTGCTCACGTTAGGCTTGCAGCTACACTGACCAGTACCCTGTAGAAACAACATGAACACATAATCCATAACATGACGATGTTGACATAAAGCATAAAGATGAGGCACACTTGACCATGTGTATTGTGCAAGTGGCAGAGAGCTTAGAGGGTTGATGGTACTGACCTGGGCACATTCTGCCACTCCACTCACTGCCCCTTCAATGCTACACTCACAACCTGGAGGACATCACGCACACACGCACACACACACGCACACACGCACACACACACACACACACACACACACACACACACACACACACACACACACACACACACACACACACACACACACACACACACACACACACACACACACACACACACACACACACACACACACACACATTCATTTTCAACTCCATATATCTTTGATGTCCTTTGTGTATTTTTGTGTGTCCCTGTACCTCTGCATTGTGTGTGTGTGTGTGTGTGTGTGTGTGTGTGTGTGTGTGTGTGTGTGTGTGTGTGTGTGTGTGTGTGTGTGTGACGTGTGTTTGTGCGTGTGTGTGTGTCAGATTGTGTTCACAGTGTGTATGCTGTACCTTGGCAGTGAGGAAAGCCATATGCCCCATGAGCACAGCTGTCACACTTCAGACCCTCCACATTGGGCACACACTGACACTGTCCTGTCACCCGGTCACAGCTGGAGTAACGAGACCCTCGCGTGGAGCACTGACACGCTGGACGAACACACAAACACCCACACAAACACACACACACACACACACACACACACACACACGCACGCGCACACGCACACGCACACGCACACGCACACGCACACGCACACATTTTAAACATGTTGCACAAAATCACAACTTGCATTTGTGGGTCATTATATTTAAAAAAAGTTAACCAATGCACACCATTAGTGTTAAATTGGAGCTTGAAATTTACAAAATTATTGCCATCAATATTTTACCCACCGATGGCGGAGGAAACCATGCAAGGCACCTGCTCATCGGGAGCAATCAGGGGTTCAGCATCTTGCTCAAGGACACTTCGATACTAATTCTGGGGGAGCCCGGGATCGAACTGTGAACCTCGCAGTTGCCATCCGGCCACTCTACCGGCCACTCTACCCCTGAGCCACTGCCGGCACCTCTACTCACACTTTCCAAAGACTGTCAAGCTTTTTCCAAAATAGCAGATCTACAAGCTCATCACGCATCACATTGTAGATCGGCTTTCCTTTTCTATAGTTTGTATGACAGAGGGGGGTATGTCATGTGGGGTGGCGGTGGAGTATGGGGTGTATGTGTGTGTGTGTGTGTGTGTGTGTGTGTGTGTGTGTGTGGGGGGGGGAAATAGCCGATCTACAAGATCATAACATTTCACATTGTAGATCGGCTGTATGTGGTTACTGTAGGTTTTGTATTGACAATAAAATCTGCAAAGTAACAAGTAACTAAAGCTGTCAAATGCTGTCAATGTAGTGGAGTAGAAGTAACAAAAATGGAAAGGAAAGTAAAAGGACCTCAAAATTAAACTGTGCATTGTAAGCACTTGCATAGTACTTGAGTAAATATACATAGTTACTTTGCAGCACCACTGCCTGACAGCCAATGACTGACAGATTAGGTTGCGCCAGCTGCACTGATTGCTAGAGTGTATGGGTTTATATTAAAGGATAAAGGATAATTCCTTTTAACAGGTCGTTCATGAAAGTCCTTGCGGTCTTGTTTCCAATGAGAACCTGTGAGCAATTAGGGGTTAAAAGTCTTGCTCAGGGACAAATTTCATTTCATCGACACATATGCTGACCTGGCCTGGAATCGAACCTGCGGCAACCAGGGCCTTTGGCTCCCTAGGCGGACTCACTAACCACTCAGCTATGGCCGCCCCACCACAGCTTAGATCTTTGGATTAAAACGGAGAGCAGATCGGTGCGTGGTGATGTAAAACATATGATATATAATATCTGTAGTGTAAAAAATGTGGCCACAGTGACTTTACGAAAACACAGGGCATTTCTCCTCTGTCCTTCTCTCTCCCCACTAGCAAAACCCATTGGAAATGCATTGGGTGCTTAAAGTTAATTATTTCAAAAACTACAAATTATTTAAAAAAGAAAAGGACAAGCATAGATGTCCACAGTAAGCTGGATTTTTACAGTTTGATTGAAGTTTCTAAGTGAAAGTATGTAGGAGTAGTTAGGTGCCAAAGTTTTGGGGAGAATAATTAAATAGTGACAATATCAATAGTGTGCTCGCTGCTGCTGCAGCGAGCCCACAAATAGCCACGTTTTTTTACATAATATTCCTGTTGTCCTTTTTGTACATTTTATTTGTTAGCACTTTTATTTTAGATTCTTGCTGTGGACTGTTCTTAGCACATTCTTTTGTGAGCATTGCCCTGCAAACTTTGTTTTGTTTTTGAATAAAATAAAAAAGCATTCAATGCAAATACTAACCATTTCATCCATTGAAAACGCGCTAGCGTATACCCACGACCACGCGCATCTCGTGCAGGGAATGATTATTGTATACCTCCGGAAAAAAACCTAGACCACACCACTGATGCAACTGTTTGCAGCTGTAAATGTATGTATTTACAGCCAGTATTATTTGTCATTATTTAGTTATGCAATCACTTAACATTGAAATGCAAAAGCTCCTATCTGCAGAATTAGCCAGGAAAAGTGGGGAAAAACCTCCTATCTGCATTTGCAATATGAAATCAGTGTAATTAACATATAATATTTTAATATAGTCCAGAAATCCAGAAAAGGTGTATTATGTGATGGGTATCATAAAAAAATAGCATTGTGCTAAAAAGATACAACATTTTGTAGTTTTCTTTTTCATTTTCCCAACAATGTTAATTTTTCAGATAGGAGGTTTTGCGTTTTGGCCATCGATATGAGGTTTCCACCCGACAGCAATCATATTATGTTTAAATAATTAAAACAATTAAGTCAAATATATTAAGGCCACCAAAAAACATAGCAATTGTTTGTCCGGCCAATCAGATACTCACGTCTGCAGTTGGGGAATCCCCAGTAGCCAGTGGCACACATGGAACAGTCCCGGCCAATCACGTTGGGCCTGCAGCGGCACTGGCCTCCGAAGGCCTCACAGGTGCCGCTCTCGGAGCCCACGCACGCACACGGCAACGCCCCGTTGTTGAAGAAGGCTGACATGGACACCGCAGAGGCCAAGCAGAACGGAGAGGCTGTGGTGGGGCTGGACCGAGGGACGAAGGGAGGGGAAAAGACATTAAAGCAAGGGTTCTCAACCAGGGGTTCATGAACCCCTAGGGGTACTTGCTGGTAATGCAGGGGGGAATAGTATATTAGAAATAAATACTATATTCTTCTATACACAGTAGAATGTCAATAAAGTGTAAGACTGAGATTAAAGTGAGACTGACAGTTGTAATTGTTCACTACATGTGTAACCTAAATTTTTACACTGCAATGTAAAAAGTGTGTGTGTGTGTGTGTGTGTGTGTGTGTGTGTGTGTGTGTGTGTGTGTGTGTGTGTGTGTGTCTGTCTGTCTGTCTGTCTGTCTGTCTGTCTGTCTGTCTGTCCACAACTCAATTCCTTTTGTAACTTATACATGTGTTACTCTGAGAGTGTAACAAATGTAACCAAATGGACCCGTCCATTTGAGTGCATTATTTGTTTGCTCTCAATGAACACCAGGATTTTACAGTGTGTAGATCAGGTTCTTGTCTTACTTGATGTAGAAGCTGTTCTGTCCACAGTTGCTGATGAAGTCATATGATTTGTCCAGAGCTTCCCCTATCAGATAGTTGGGGTGGAAGCTTTTTTCTGGAACCACCAGTACATAGTCCTGGAGAAACAGAGGATCACATGTAAGAGGAGAGGAGAGGAGAGGAGAGGAGAGGAGAGGAGAGGAGAGGAGAGGAGAGGAGAGGAGAGGAGAGAATCTTCATGTATACCAGCCAGAGAGTCTTTCCATCAGGTATCTGAACGCTGATGAAGACTTCATGATCTGTCACGTCCAAAATGATCTGATTCTCTGTCACCAGCACGCTGCGGCAACCGTAACCATGGGGACAGAATGAGGCATTGGCCTGACCTGGGGCAAGAATACAGTATGAGACAATGAATCAATGAATTTATGAATTTATGAATTTATGAATCAATCAATCAATCAATCAATCAATCAATCAATCAATCAATCAATCAATCAATCAATCAACCAACCAACCAACCAACCACTGGGCATTTGAATTCATGAACTGTGTAATACTCCTTTATGCCAATACCTTTCGTTCTTATTAAAAATGCTATGTGACATCATGTGTCTGTAAAGCAAAAAGATGTATATTTTAAATGTAAAATAAGTTATGGACCAGTGTTAAATGGTCTCACCCTGCCAGATGCGTCCCGCATTGATGTAGACCTGGACGGGGTAGGTGGGGTGGAGGGGCTGGTGGTAGTGGATGATGAACACATAGCGATCCCGAGAGTGGACGCGGGTAGAGTACACTACTGCATTCTGGAGAGTGAGAGAGATAGAGAGAAATGGGTGGGGAAGAGGGAGGTGTACTGTAATCAGTGATTTAAGCTCTTCTGCTATAAACAAAAAAACTTCAAAGACAAATTGTCACGGAGGGATTACTGCCCTCTTGTGTACATGCCGCTTGTCTTTCTCTCTGTCCACCTATCTATTTATGTCATTGCCTCCCTCTCCCTGAAGCCTAATTTACACTTTGTGACACGATGGTGACATGCTTGAAAATCAGTTGGTGAGAGACACCGTGGCTGCGATGAAGTTGAAGTCTTCTCCTCTCACCTGCTGGCTGTCCAGTCTAATGTGCTCGAGGTTGTCAGCTGCATTAGGAGGTCTGTCTAGTCCTGCCCAGAGAGGACTGTCAGCCAGGTAGTGGTGTTGGGGGGCCAGGGGAGGAGCAGCAGGTGGAGAGGCCAAGATGCTGGATAAGACGCTGCCCCTCCACGAGGGCACACAGGCTGAGCTGGAGAGAGGGAAAGGAGGAGCAGGTGCCACAGTGAAAAACAAACACCCCACTATTATCAGAGAACCACGTAAGCTTAAAGTCAAACGTCAAGATCTAGCTTCCCTGTAAAATCCTCATTGTTGATGAAACTAAAGGTAAATAAATATTCTATGTCTGTATAACACTTTCGAGATTTTCAAGTGGCCCATGATCCAGAAAAGGTTGAGAACCACTGGACTAGACTTTGTCAAAATGACTGAACAGGTGTGTCATCTACCTGTCTGGAGAGAATTGTCCGTGCGTGCTGATACAGTGGACTTTAGGTTCCACATACTCCATCGTAAACTGGTCCTTGGGTACCAGGAAAACCTTGTGCTGGATTGACAAATTGACATTTATGATAATGATGAACATGTACAATTACAAACAACAGTTATTGCTAGTATTCGTATTATCAGTAGGAAGGATACATTTAGAAATTGAAAAAAATTGCTAAATTATAAATAATGATGATGATCATGTGACGTGGGTGAGAGGTCAGTACCAGGAAGAAGCTGGCACGGTCGGACCTTAGCGTGAGCTGGACCTTAGCGTCAGCTGGCAGAGAGAGGACCGCTACTCTGTTCTGACCATCAATGGCCACTGCTCGACACAGGAAGCTACACACACAGATACAAACAGGTAAACAAATCAGTTACATACAGGCAACTTGTTCACGCACGCACACACACACAAAGACATACTGTACACACAAATGCAAAAGCAAATACTGTGCAAAAGAAGTCACAAAAGAACAAAAAACTCACAGAAGCCATACACACACAGACAATCTTCAAACACACGCAAAGACTATTCATTTTCAAATACACATATGGCCTTCCCAACCTCCTCAGCTTGCACGCACGCACGCACGCACGCACGCACGCACGCACGCACGCACGCACGCACGCACGCACGCACGCACGCACGCACGCACGCACGCACACACACACACACACACACACACACACACACACACACACACACACACACACACACACACACACACACACACACACACACACACACACACACACACACACACACACACACACACACACACACACACACACACACACACACAGCCCTCTCCTCACCTGTATTTACAGTGTACCAGTGTGACTGTGTACTGGTGTGCACGTGGTCCAGGTGTGTTGATGGAGACAGACAGGGTCTGAGGTGTCTCCTCCTCGCTGGAGTACTCCACTACCAACACACTGTCCCCAGGGGAGGACAGACGTCCTCGCAGCTTGACCTTAATCTGGACAAAGGGACACAGCACAGTTAGCAATTACTGAGCAAAATGTAAAGTTAGACATTATTATTATTATTAACAGCACATTATAACCATAACTTAGTCAGTTACTGTATAAAGACACTTTATAACTGACTAAGTTGGGGTTACAATGTGCTGTTCCGCTAAGCTTATACCGGTAATGCATTATGACCAACACAAGCTCTTATGCAAAGTTATAAACATTTTACGAGTGTTATGAAGCCTTATAAGTGCATTATAATGCATTATAAATGCAATTATGATGCATTATAGACCCGACCTTTAAGTAAAGTGTTATTGTGCAAAATATGAAGGTATAAATATTTGTATGGTTGTGTGGTACAATATACAGCTGAAATAAATGGAAATTGGAAAATAATCCCTTTTATGATTATTTTTATCTTTCTCATTCTTTAGTATTATTGATGTTTTTAAACTACGGTACATACTTATACAGTATGTACCCTCATGGCCAAGTTTCACTTTCTCACACACACACACTGTGTGTGTGTGTGTGTCACACACACACACACACACACACACACACACACACACACACACACACACACACACACACACACACACACACACACACAGAGAGTGTCTCACATCATTCCCGCTGCAGATAGCCATGTCAGGGTGCCGCGGCGTGATTCTCTCCGTCTGACAGGGGCGTGGCTGGTGGTTGTCATAGCGACAGCTGGCATTGCGACCAGTGATGGAGGGGAAGGAGTCCAAAGACAGGTACTTGTACAGAAGACAGCTGCAACACAACAACATGGACCATTACACCACTTCTGTGTCTGTGTGTCTGTGTGTGTGTGTGTGTGTGTGTGTGTGTGTGTGTGTGTGTGTGTGTGTGTGTGTGTGTGAATGTGTGTGTGTGTGTGTGTGTGTGTGTGTGTGTGTGTGTGTGTGTGTGTGTGTGTGTGTGTGTGTGCACTTACTTCTGGCTGGCATCAGATCCAGGACTGTAGGTGCAGGGATCTGTTACTCTGATCTGTAGGACAGGAGCTTCATAGTCAGGCAGAAGAACCAGGTAATCCTATAGGATAGACACACACACACACACACACACACACACAGAAGCACAGATGTTAAGTTATTAAATGTTAGTTAATAATATTAATGTGTGCCGTGGCATGCACACAAGAACCTGAATACATTAGTACAGAGAGAGAGAGAGAGAGAGAGAGAGAGAGAGAGAGAGAGAGAGAGAGAGAGAGAGAGAGAGAGAGAGAGAGAGAGAGTGTGTGTGTGTGTGTGTGTGTCTTTATGTATATGCCGTAGGTGCATATGACTGTATGTGTGTGTTTGTATCTCACCAGCAGTATTCCCTCAGCTTCTATCACAACAGTCCAGGTTCCTGGATTGAGAACGAACGGTTCCACAAAGTTGTTCTGCGGAACATTGACAAAGGTTGGCTCTGCACTGGGTGCAAACACGATCTGTTTGGACTGCTCTGAACCTGGGATACACACACACAGAAATGCATTGTGTGAATATGATATCAGGGGAATATTACGAATTAAGACCTAGTACGTGCCAATGTCTCGTCACCACGTAGCTGCAGACATACTGGTGGGGGACAATGTTAAGTCAACCTGTTTATACCCACAAAGATGTCCGCCGCTACCAAATGACACTTGCTGACGCCCCCTTCAGGATTTTTGGCACGCACTATACATCCACACGGCGTAGTGTCATCAGTGGGTCGTACCTAGGGGGGCGGAGTCGCTCGGGGGAAAACACAGATTTCCCCCAGCTGGTATAGACCGAGGGATGTGGGGTTTTCAAACTCATATGCTGTAAAAGTATACCAATTTAAAAGCAGGCGTCATGGCTTGCCAGATCACAGGCACAGAACCTTGTTGCCACTCGACAAGGAATGCTACATTAGCAAATTAAACAAGAGTCCGATTGGAATGTTGTCCTGACTGGACAGAGGATCCAACACAACACAATGGCCCGAGGTTATCGGATTTAATCGCCTGGTAAGAGACAATTACATTTTCTATAGATATGATCAATTAAACTTATCCTGATATCAAAAAGCAAAAAGCCATTCATTCATCAATGATGTTTATAGAACACGTTTTAGTGAATTCCAAGTACAGGAGACATCGACGCCATTACAGTTTGGAAACGCAACATGCAGCGATTTACACACAAAACAAGCCAAACCCGGCTATCCTCGTTCAAAAACCTACAGAAAACACAATTGTTAATCTGGCAATGAACACGGAGCTAAAGCAGTGTGTAAATCCTGCATGATATTAAATGACGCACTTCGCCAAATGGTAATGGCGTCGGTACGTGCCGTTCACAAAACAGTCTCTAAACTGTACTTCAAATTCACTATAAACATTATTGATGACTTAATGGCTGTTGGGTTTTGATATTATGGTAAGTTTAACTGATCATATCTTGTAATAGTGTCTCTACCAGGCGATTAAACACGGTGCATATGTAAACATGTTTTGTAACAAGGAGCGAGACGAGAGGTAACCAGAAGACTCGCCCCAAAACACGCTCGCCCCCATTTTTCTCACCGACCAGCGGTTCTTGTATTCTTGTATTTGTTTCACGGTTTGAAATAAGTTCAGGGTTAGGCATAGTTTTACTGAGGTTCAGTTTAGGAATAAGGTTATGTTTAGCAGTTTAGGCATAGTTTTACTGAGGTTACGTTTAGGAATACCAGGTGAATACCGGCGGGTTTGCCCCGGGACGACTGTGTTTTGGGGGCGAGTGTTTTGGTATTCAGACGGAGCTGGAAAGAGGGAAACAGATCTCCGGTCTCAGTGGTGCTTGTGCTGAAACGTGACTAATGCAATAAGATATAAGGATAATCTGATAAACCACATGAACCCCAGTTTACGTATTCTGGGGGGAACATAAACCAAACATTGCCAATCTAACTCACAGTTACAACGCGTTCCGATGCGCTGTGAGCTCATAGATTGTCAATGTTTGGTCTTTTTAGTCACATATATCTTAATAATAAGTAAACTTTTCCGAGGGCGAGTGGACGATTGTGTTCCAGCTGTCCTTCTGATGGATTTTTCTTGGCTGACAATGTTTCTATCGTCCATAAAATAGCTCTGAAAGTGATCCAAACGATCGTGTATGATGTAACTCTATGAGGCAGATCGTTCTGTTTTCCCCCGAGCCAAAATCGAATGGGGCGTTCCTGGGCGTTCCCGTCTATCTCCGTGTGTATCTATATACTTACTTATACCACCAATAGCAAAAATAGCCAATCTACTGTACAAGCTCACAATGCATCTAATTTGCGTAGCATTGTGAGCTGTAATATTTGAAGATTTGCCCAAAGATAACCGGGAGAGTGGGCCTAAACATTTTGGGCACCTCAATGTTAAATTGGCAATTTGTTCCAAAATAATTTGGAAATGGTCTGACGTAAAGTAAAGTATACAGGATTCGAACATGCTTGAACATTTGACATTTAAGGCCAAATATTTCTACAATTGCTATTTGCTACAAAACCTGTGGATAGCCAGTCATTATGGGCATCATCAAGAACTTGAAGGGTACATTTTGGTGTGATAATGTTGTACCGGCATATCGTCGCTGTTAGGCAGAAACCTCTTATCTCCATATTTTAACTTTTGATGTTTGTTCATAAATGAATGCCCTACTTGATCATACTACAGTGTCACACAAATTGCAGATCTACACGCTCACAACTCATAAATGTGGACATGTGGCAACGATATTCCAATCATGTACACTTTACATAACTTCAGACCTTTCTCCAAATTCCTCTAGTTTTTTTATTTAACATTGAGGTGCCCACTCTTCCTGTGTCCTGCCCAGAATAGGGATGCCAGGATGTGTTTATTATTATGAACACACACACACACACACACACACACACACACACACACACACACACACACACACACACACACACACACACACACACACACACACACACACACACACACACACACACACACACACACACACACACACAACTAGGAAGTACAGTAAGGAAAACAACTTTTAACACAAAGTCAAAAATACCTGTGATAGGTGGAAGACATACCTCTGTGGCTGTTCTGATAGGCCGTTATTTTACCATTGGAGGCGGAGCCTTCAGAGTTACTGTATCTTAGGATGATACGAGTCAGATCATCTGCCTCACTCACATGAACCTGAAGCCTCACTGCATTCTATAGCAGGGAGGAGTGGAGGATAGGAGAGGAGAGATGGAAGGAAGGAAGGGAACACAGAAGAAAGGATAGGAGGAAGAAAGGATAACAGGGAAAGAACATAGTGAAGAGTGAGGGATAGATGAAGGACAGGAGAGGAGGTAAGGAGCGGAATATCAGAGAATAAAGCCTTAGTCACAGAGCCTGTACTAGATGGTATGTGAGAGACCCTAGCAGTGTACTAGGTGATACTGTATGTGACCCTAGCAGTGTACCAGGTGATACGTAACCCTAGCAGTGTACCAGGTGATACGTAACCCTAGCAGTCTACCAGGTGATATGTAACCCTAGCAGTGTACTAGGTGATATGTAACCCTAGCAGTCTACCAGGTGATAGGTACTGTAACCCTAGCAGTGTACCAGGTGATACGTACTGTAACCCTAGCAGTGTACCAGGTGATACGTAACCCTAGCAGTGTACCAGGTGATACGTAACCCTAGCAGTGTACCAGGTGATACGTACTGTAACCCTAGCAGTGTACCAGGTGATACGTAACCCTAGCAGTGTACCAGGTGATACGTAACCCTAGCAGTGTACCAGGTGATACGTACTGTAACCCTAGCAGTCTACCAGGTGATTTTTAACCCTAGCAGTGTACCAGGTGATACGTAACCCTAGCAGTGTACCAGGTGATACGTAACCCTAGCAGTGTACCAGGTGATACGTAACCAGTGTACCAGGTGATACGTACTGTAACCCTAGCAGTGTACCAGGTGATATGTAAACCTAGCAGTGTACCAGGTGATACGTAACCCTAGCAGTGTACCAGGTGATACGTAACCCTAGCAGTGTACCAGGTGATACGTAACCCTAGCAGTGTACCAGGTGATACGTAACCCTCGCAGTCTACCAGGTGATACGTAACCCTAGCAGTGTACCAGGTGATACGTAACCCTCGCAGTCTACCAGGTGATACGTAACCCTAGCAGTGTACCAGGTGATATGTAACCCTATTAGTGTACCAGGTGATACGTAACCCTAGCAGTGTACCAGGTGATACGTAACCCTAGCAGTGTACCAGGTGATATGTAACCATAGCAGTGTACTAGGTGATACGTACTGTAACCCTAGCAGTCTACCAGGTGATACGTAACCCTAGCAGTGTACCAGGTGATACGTAACCCTAGCAGTGTACCAGGTGATATGTAACCCTAGCAGTGTACCAGGTGATACGTAACCCTAGCAGTGTACCAGGTGATACGTAACCCTAGCAGTGTACTAGGTGATACTGTATGTGACCCTAGCAGTGTACCAGGTGATACGTAACCCTAGCAGTGTACCATGTGATATGTAACCCTAGCAGTGTACCAGGTGATACGTAACCCTAGCAGTGTACCAGGTGATATGTAACCCTAGCAGTGTACCAGGTGATATGTAACCCTAGCAGTGTACCAGGTGATACGTACGTAACCCTAGCAGTGTACCAGGTGATACGTAACCCTCGCAGTCTACCAGGTGATATGGCAGGTGAGCTTAGGCCACAACTCCATCTACTCCTCGAGTCAGAGGAGCGAGGGATGGAGATGAAGAGGAGCGATGACAACGAGGAGAGGAGGACGAAGGTATTTGGACCCCTGCATCTCCAGGGGTAGGAGTGAGGGAGGCGGAGGAAAAGAAGAAGAGATGGAAATGACCTTTCTAGCTCGGTAGTCCTTGGAGTGACCAATCTGAATTAAGAGAGTGGCGGGAAGAGAGGGAGGAAAGCAAAGTGGCGAGGGATGGAATGAGGAGTCGAAGAAGACGTCCCCGGAGTGAAGGATGAAAAGAAAGAAAGAAAGCTTCATAAAAACGAAGACACCACCACCACTTACTTACATGAGAAGAGCAGGGAAGAAAGGTAATGGAAGAGTAAGGGGAACGGTGGAAGGTAAAGTCTGATTTATACTTCATGCCAGTGTCACGCACCAAAAATAGCAAATCGTTGCTGTGGAAACCTTGTATGATGAAGTATGGCATCAATTGACAGAATAATATAAAAAGTTGAAATGTGGAGATACAAGGTTTCTGCCCGACAGCGTCGAAATCTAGATTAGCTCTTCTCGATGCGTGACACTGTTGTACAAGTATGACAGAGTATAAATTAAACATTACACCAAAACATAGAGAAAGATAAAAACCATCACCACAAGCAGCAAGCCTTCAAACCAGTACCACCACCATACCAAAACCAGAATCCCAAAATCTCCTTTCGACGGACAACTTGGCTCGAGTTAAATTAACGCTGAGAATTTTGCTGTGCAGGAAGTTGTCAACTGTAAGATTCTATTTCCCTTCAAAGGATTTTGTTAGCATCGTTCTAGATTAAATCCACCAGGGTTCTGATTGACGCAAGCAGAACATTCTAGTTTGTGGCAACCTGTTCTCACTGGTCTGAATGAGGAAGTGTAAGAGGGCATGAAAAAGTGATGACAAGTACCTGGACAGGAAACATAAAAATGCCAAGTTATCTTGAAACACCCGTGCAACATTCAGACACAGAGGAAGCAGTATAACACCCAGTACACTGTAAAAATGGGTCCATTTGGTTACATGTGTACACTCACGATGGATAAATGAACACTGAGGATTTTACTGTGTATTGGAGATCATTCAGGGGACATTAACTAAGAGCCACAAATAAATCATAAAAAGGTTCTGTGTATGTTTTTATAATACAATGAAAGGGAAGGGAGTATTTATTGGTCCCCGGGGGAGGGGAAATTACTTTTCTGAATTCACCCTGCAGATGGCTGCTCAGATGGCTCAGATGAGATGAGTGACCAACCGAGGGTCAAACCGGTGGCCACTCAGCTAACGGATGCCCCATGTTGTATGTATCAAGTCGCTGATGACACTGTCATATCAGTGATAAATGAGGATTTAAATCAACATCTTAATACATTCATATTCATATTCGTAGTACATCATGAAAAGTCACATTTTCTATCATTTAAATATTTCAAATTCAACAAGAAATGATATGAAGAAAAAACGAATCAAGAGAATTTCACCCCTAACCCTGCATTGAGGATACCTAGCATTATATCTGAGTACGTTTTCTCTAAACAAAGTCATTGGATCAATTCTGAGGGCCATCCTGATGAAGTCTGGTGTGACACAACGCATTATGTGAATTTTAATTCTTGCTATGCATTAGCCATTACATTACAATAAAGGCTTTTTTCGTCAGAGGGTGTCAGTGGGTGTGCCCTACCTGTATGGGGGACATCTGGGCGTATCCTCTCCAGCTGAAGCCTTCAAACTCTACAGGGCTGTAGCCAAAGTGCACCGGCCGACCATCCAGCGTGGTCCCCTCCTCGATCTCAAACTTCAGGTGGTGGAGGTCTGGGAAGTAGTGGTCTGGACGAGGTCTACGAGAACAGAGGAGACATACTGTGTAACTTTTTCAATTCAAACAAATCAACATTCCACAATCACCATAATGTGTGCCCACTACACTCCTGGCAGAATGACGCAGGCACTCATAAGAAGTGCTTTGGAATAAAAAAATATTCTATATTCTTTTCCATTCATTTTTTTTTTTTCCAGAAAAGTTAAGCCAGCGGGAAAAAACTATGAACAAACAAGCTATGGAGCTGCAGTGGATCAGGACAGTTCCTGGTTCGATCCCCAACTCCTCCTGGCTGCATGTCCTTGAACAAACACTTAACCCCTTACTGCTCCCGATAAGAAGGTAGACGTCTTGCATGGGGGTTAGAATGACTAGAAAGGCTCTAAAATGCTGTCATGAAGCATCGGTTGTACCAGTGAGTCCTTGGTACCAGTTGAGAGGGCTACATACTGTGCAACAGGATAGATGATACCAATGGGCGCGGCTGGTACTTACAGGTTACATTTGGGTCCCTCTACGTTGGGTCTGCAGAGACAGCGTCCATTGAAATCGCAAGTCTGAGCTGTCGAACCTCCGACGTCACACTGACAACCTGGACACACACACACACACACACACACACACACACACACACACACACACACACACACACACACACACACACACACACACACACACACACACACACACACACACACACACACACACACACACACACACACACACACACAAACACAGAGATCTGATCATTAGTATTTCCCCCCTAATGTCATTTAATTCATTGGTTATCTGAGATAAGTGCCTCACCCTGGCAGCCAAAGTAGTTCTGCTCCTGTAGGTTGTAGTATCCCGCTTCACACACAGAGCAGATCCTGCTGCTCACGTTAGGCTTGCAGCTACACTGACCAGTACCCTGTAGAAACAACATGAACACATAATCCATAACATGACGATGTTGACATAAAGCATAAAGATGAGGCACACTTGACCATGTGTATTGTGCAAGTGGCACAGAGCTTAGAGGGTTGATGGTACTGACCTGGGCACATTCTGCCACTCCACTCACTGTCCCTTCAATGCTACACTCACAACCTGGAGGACATCACGCACGCACGCACGCACGCACGCACGCACGCACGCACGCACGCACGCACGCACGCACGCACGCACGCACGCACGCACGCACGCACACACACACACACGCACACACACACACACACATGCATTCATTTTCAACTCCATATCTTTGATGTCCTTTGTGTATTTTTGTGTGTCCCTGTACCTCTGCATTCTCTCTGTGTGTGTATTTTTGTGTGTCCCTGTACCTCTGCATTCTCTGTGTGTGTGTGTGTGTGTGTGTGTGTGTGTGTGTGTGTGTGTGTGTGTGTGTGTGTGTGTGTGTGTGTGTGTGTGTGTGTGTCTATCTTACCAGAGCATCCTTCAGGTGTTTCAGGTGAGAGGTTCCAGTACAGCGGTTTACACCTATCACAAGCCACGCCCTCCACGTTGGCACGACATTTACATTGGCCCTGAACACACAATTGACGGCAGGATAGACCAATCAGATGATGACTTTCACACTACAGATTTTCCTATTAAAAAATTAGGTGTTTTTAATATCGTTTCTAGTCTTATAATTACATTTTAAAATGTCTGCATTTCAACAGTTTGTTCTTGTATTATAGGACTCAAAGCCATAATGGCTGCTGCAAGATCATTGTTCTATGGCCACAGATTGAACGAATTACAGTAGAGAATGCACCAGTTGTTTTTGTGAGTTCTGGGAGTGTAAACTTACCACAGGTGGGGGTGTCACATATTGAATGGAACCGGCCGGATGGCAGGTACTAGCTGGAGGAGAGACAAATTGCAGTGTCAGTCAGTCACTCATTTACTTGGGTTTGTTGTAAGGTACTACACAGTAACATACTCTGTAATTAAAACGAAACCAAATGATCGCATATACTGGGTTTCACCTGTACACTCTTGGGAGTTACAAATGGATATTTTTTCTTCCAGTGCATTGTAGCAAAAAACTTGAAAGGTTATTAATATAAACAAAAAGAGGATTTGTGCCCAGTTTTGAAAATGGTCCTGGGTAAAGTTCTTCGCAGGGTTAATAAAGGTATAGTAGCGGTACAACACAATCAATATCGTACAATATCATGTGCTACAGTAAACAGTACAAAACAAAATCACTACAGACGACCATAATGGCGATCTAAAAGTTGTGCATTGTCCGCGGATGTGTTATGCACGCTGTGTGTGTGTGTGTGTGTGTGTGTGTGTGTGTGTGTGTGTGTGTGTGTGTGTGTGTGTGTGTGTGTGTGTGTGTGTTTATGTGTGCGACGTGTGTTTGTGTGTGTGTCAAATTGTGTTCACAGTGTGTATGCTGTACCTTGGCAGTGAGGAAAGCCATATGCCCCATGAGCACAGCTGTCACACTTCAGACCCTCCACATTGGGCACACACTGACACTGTCCTGTCACCTGGTCACAGCTGGAGTAACGAGACCCTCGCGTGGAGCACTGACACGCTGGACGAACACACAAACACCCACACAAACACACACACGCACGCACACATTTTAAACATGTTGCACAAAATCATAACTTGCATTTATGGGTCATTATATTTAAAAAAAATAGTCAAACATAGTCTACATTTTTCAAGATTTTTCAAAAAGACAGACCAACAACCTCACAACGCTAATTTCTCTATTTGTCGTATGAGAAGTATAAAGGGCTCAAGTGTTAAGCAGATGTACTGTAAGAAGAGGGGGTTCAAGGAAAGTGAGGAAAGACAGCCTGGACTGGAGCACTGACAAGCTGAACACGCACTTCAGAAATTCACGGATTTTTGCGGATTTTGGTACCTTTTTCCCAATTTTTTTGTTACTTTGTTTCGGTTTTAGGGTTAGGGGTAGGGTTAGGTTAGGGTTATAGATATATCATTAAAAAAAAAATGTTTTATTGGTGGCTTTGGATGAAACATTGGTGGCTATAGCCACCGAAGCCCCCCGCGTAACGACGCCCCTGGACAGAGCGCTCTCTCTGTTAGTTCTTACATACACAAACGTCATTGCTGAAATTATTCAAGTGAAATGAGGTCACCCAGCCTGTGGAGAACGCTGCAGATGTACATACAGTTTTACCACCAGGAACAGTATGACAGATGACTGAGATGAATAATAACAGAGAAGTATAAAGACCTAGGCAAAATAAATTGTGTTTTTGTAAAGTACTGTACATTACTTTCTAAAAGTACGTTTTTATGCATGGGTGTGTGTGTGTGTGTGTGTGTGTGTGTGTGTGTGTGTGTGTGTGTGTGTGTGTGTGTGTGTGTGTGTGTGTGCGTGCGTTTAAAAAGACAGGTGCCATTAAAAACATTGAAATATTTAGCTGATACAAAAACGTCAATCTCAATATATCAAAAGTTTAGAATAAAAAATATGCAGTAGTCTATCTAAAAATCTAATGAGCTAAAACACAAATCTAAAATGCACTATCATATAAGAGTCGGGATACGGGATTGGTGAGTTCTAAAGCTTAATCATCTCTCATTCCACTGTGCTTCCTCCAGCTGCACAAGCTCTGCTTTAGCCTCTACAGGTGGAATTTACGTTAACAAGGTAATATAACACTTCAAAGCAAGGTTTTCAGGGTTAAGTGCCTCCATGTGTGTTTCCCCATCCATTTTCTTACAGATGAGATGGTGAAGTCTTTAATTGATTTGTTAAGCATATCTGGAACTCCAGCTGGGAGGGATTACACAGTACCAGGCACTATTGATCAACCATTATACTGTCTGAATTTGAACTACTTGAACTACTTACACTCAGAAACAACCCTGTATGAATTCTTTCATACTTGAGTAATAGGTTAGTGTGCTTACTGTGTACATTTCACACTGGGGCGGCAGTGGCTCAGGGGTAGAGTGGCCGGGTAGAGTGAACTGGAAAACCGCAAGGTTCCCAGTTCGATCCCGGGCTGGGGCGCTCCCCTAGAGTTAGTGTCGAAGTGTCCTTGATCAAGACGCTGAACCCCTAATTGCTGGTGAGCAGGTTGGTGCCTTGCATGGTTTCCTCCGCCATCGGTGTGTGTGTGAATGGGTTAATGGCACAATCAATGTAAAGCGCTTCGGATAGAAGCGCTATATAAATGCACCATTTACCATTTTAGCATTTACACTGTGTGTGTGTGTGTGTGTGTGTGTGTGTGTGTGTGTGTGTGTGTGTGCCCGTGTGTGTACCTTGACAGTTGGGATAGGAGTGGAATCCAGAGAAACACTGTTCACAACGAGGACCCTGGAACTCAGGCTTACACATACAACGACCTGACACATCACATCCACCTGGTAGAGAACCCACTGTACTACAAACACACACTGGAGAGAGAGAGAGAGGGAGACACACACACACACACACACACACACACACACAGAGAGGGAGAAATCACAGACAAAGAAAGATGGAGAGACAGTGAAAGGGAGAAAGATATTAGTATTATTCATTAAGTTTAACCAACTGTATCAAACAACTGTATCAAACATCATTTGAAGTCAAAAGTAGTTAAGTAACTATTTACCGTAGTTTGATGAGTTTGATGGCTTAATAATTGGCAGAGTATATTAAAGAGCGAGTCAAAGAGAATCAGTAAAGGACAGAGAGAGGCAGAAATGACGCAAAGGACGGATAAAGAGGTGAGCTGTAGATCAGTGATTCTCAACCTATATACAAGCTCACAACACGTTGTGATGCGACATGTTGAGGGCTTGTAGAGGGCAGCTATTTTCAGATTGTCGTACGACGAAGAATATAGGACATAAGTGTTTAAACACTTAAACACTTAAACAAAACCACAGCTAAATGTGACAGACCGGCACAGTGGTCTATCTGCTCTGAGATTCAACTATTTGATTCTCTGTATCATCTTTGGAAAACAGTTTGCTATCTGGAAATTATCAGTGCTGATTAAAAAACAACAACACACAAAAACAAGACATATCTGTATCTCTGTTTTCTTAGAAACACAAGCAAAGTCACAAGACGTAAGAATAACAACCCATTATATATCTTTCCCAAAATGTTCTCATCAGATAATCTCTGTCTGTGAATATGTACAGTATAATGCGTATTATTCCATATACTTCAGCCAAAAGTCATGAACTTAAACTCATAGCTGTTATTATCAAATTGTAGATATGCCATTTTAAAATGAAACTCTTCCAAGTGCTTGAGTAGATTCCTGAGAGGACAGTGAGATTTAGTCAGTAAAATAAGGTCTATTTTCATCCTGTTGGTCTGCTGTATCTATCCCAAGCTAGATTCAATCCAAGTAGAATTAGATCATTTATACTGTACTGTACAATAGGTGCTAAAGAATGTGACTCGATTTGTACGTGTTGCTTTCACAGGACTCATTAGCAGATTTGCAGATAAGTGCAGATCAAATTAATTAAAAGGCTTCCTTTGAAACCAGAGTGAGACTTGGAACATCACAGATAATTAGCATGATTTATTTTGTTAATAAGGCTTATATATATATATATATATATATATATATATATATATATATATATATATATATATATATATATATATATAATCCTATGAATATTGGCCAATATTAGCTGCCCCCTCTACCCTCCCCCAATTAAAAAAATAAGATCTACTGTCCAGCGGATGTGTGCACTGTGCAGAGGCCACCTCTCAACCTCCCACAGTATATAAAAAAACAACACACCTGGAACATGAACAGTCAATCACGTTCGGAGCCAATAAAACAGTTACAAGGCTGTCATTTCTCTGTTAAATTGGCTGAATATCCGCTGAGAACCTTTGCACAGAAAGAGAAACGGAAAGGGACAGGGAGTAATCCAGAGGAAATTACTTTTACTGCTTCAAGCAGCAGATGGCTGCTCAGGTGGCTCAGATGAGTGCACGGGGGGAGCTGTTAGGGGTTAAGGGTTTTGCTCGCGGACACGTAGACTGGTCGAGCCGAGGGTCGGACGGTGACCTTCTTCGAATTAATTCCCAGGCGGCCTCTCTAGCCACTCAGCTACGGCCGGAGACGTGATGGCTTAGCCAGATGATAGATAGGATGGTTGATCACAATCAGTCTGAATGGCCAAGTAGGTTTGCACATACAGCACAAGAAACACTTAGCAGGTGGCTCTAGCAAGTCACATTTAGAACACATCAGAGAAAAACAACATAGAGAAAGTGAAAAAGAATGAACCCCGTAAAGATATAAAAAATCACACCCTGTGTGAAGTGGGCGGTGTCTTCCTAGCTAACCACAATACTGAATGGAGTCGATCAATCATGTACAAAAGATAAATACATTTATCTTTTGTAAAACACACTTTATGATGGACAAAACCATAACTTAAAAAAAACAATAATTTGTTTTTTTTTAAGTTATGGTTGCTTATATAGGCTATGCACATGTGTCATGTGACACTGGCCAATCACATAGGGCTATGTATGCACATGTGTCATGTGACACTGGCCAATCACAGTCCTGAATAGATTGTGATTGGCCAATCACAGCGCAGGATAATTCTACAAACTTTTAGGGCCGGTTTCACTGCCCAAGATATTTGTACATTTTTCCAAATCTCACTTATAGGGGCGGTTTCACCGCCCAAAAAGTAATACAAAAATAACTAAAGGGAAGGAAGGGTCTTTTCTGTACAGTATCCACATTTTGTAAGAGTAGATACAAAACGTAGGCTTTTTAAACAGTCCTCTCTCTGCAGTCTAGATGAATTGTCTTTATCGAGGAAGATATTAGGAAAGCTCAGAGGGAGATAGAGGAGGTACTGTACAGTAGCACACAGGCGAGGTTGGGGTTTGGGGGGGGGCGTGTGTGTACAGAAGTGGAGATGGGCCCTTGACCGCTCATATCATCAACGGGGGGGGCACAGAAACGAGGGTTGTGTTCGTTTGCGTCCGTTGGTTGTCTCATGTGCGTGTACCTGCGGATCTGGCCGACACGCACGTCCTCTTGCACTCGGCCTCCGTCTCGTAGCGGTTCCCGTTGCCCTCGCAGCCGCCGTACCAGAACTGAGCGCAGGCGTTGGCCTGCTTGTCGTAGTACCAGCGGATGTTGTAGTCCCGACACGGGCCCCGGTCCAGGGGCAGTGCACAGCGGGGGTCCAACGGTACGACTTCTGGAGGGGGTGGGGGGGGGGTAGACAGATACAGAGAGAGATCTCATGTTGTAGACAAAGATTATACCATTGATAAAATAAAATAGAACAGAATACTGTGTACATTTCACACTGGGGCGGCAGTGGCTCAGGGGTAGAGTGGCCGGGTAGAGTGAACTGGAAAACCGCAAGGTTCCCAGTTCGATCCCGGGCTGGGGCGCTCCCCTAGAGTTAGTGTCGAAGTGTCCTTGATCAAGACGCTGAACCCCTAATTGCTGGTGAGCAGGTTGGTGCCTTGCATGGTTTCCTCCGCCATCGGTGTGTGTGTGAATGGGTTAATGGCACAATCAATGTAAAGCGCTTCGGATAGAAGCGCTATATAAATGCACCATTTACCATTTTACCATTTACACTGTGTGTGTGTGTGTGTGTGTGTGTGTGTGTGTGTGTGTGCCCGTGTGTGTACCTTGACAGTTGGGATAGGAGTGGAATCCAGAGAAACACTGTTCACAACGAGGACCCTGGAACTCAGGCTTACACATACAACGACCTGACACATCACATCCACCTGGTAGACAACCCACTGTATTACAAACACACACTGGAGAGAGAGAGAGAGGGAGACACACACACACACACACACACACAGAGAGGGAGAAATCACAGACAAAGAAAGATGGAGAGACAGTGAAAGGGAGAAAGATATTAGTATTATTCATTAAGTTTAACCAACTGTATCAAACAACTGTATCAAACATCATTTGAAGTCAAAAGTAGTTAAGTAACTATTTACCGTAGTTTGATGAGTTTGATGGCTTAATAATTGGCAGAGTATATTAAAGAGCGAGTCAAAGAGAATCAGTAAAGGACAGAGAGAGGCAGAAATGACGCAAAGGACGGATAAAGAGGTGAGCTGTAGATCAGTGATTCTCAACCTATATACAAGCTCACAACACGTTGTGATGCGACATGTTGAGGGCTTGTAGAGGGCAGCTATTTTCAGATTGTCGTACGACGAAGAATATAGGACATAAGTGTTTAAACACTTAAACACTTAAACAAAACCACAGCTAAATGTGACAGACCGGCACAGTGGTCTATCTGCTCTGAGATTCAACTATTTGATTCTCTGTATCATCTTTGGAAAACAGTTTGCTATCTGGAAATTATCAGTGCTGATTAAAAAACAACAACACACAAAAACAAGACATATCTGTATCTCTGTTTTCTTAGAAACACAAGCAAAGTCACAAGACGTAAGAATAACAACCCATTATATATCTTTCCCAAAATGTTCTCATCAGATAATCTCTGTCTGTGAATATGTACAGTATAATGCGTATTATTCCATATACTTCAGCCAAAAGTCATGAACTTAAACTCATAGCTGTTATTATCAAATTGTAGATATGCCATTTTAAAATGAAACTCTTCCAAGTGCTTGAGTAGATTCCTGAGAGGACAGTGAGATTTAGTCAGTAAAATAAGGTCTATTTTCATCCTGTTGGTCTGCTGTATCTATCCCAAGCTAGATTCAATCCAAGTAGAATTAGATCATTTATACTGTACTGTACAATAGGTGCTAAAGAATGTGACTCGATTTGTACGTGTTGCTTTCACAGGACTCATTAGCAGATTTGCAGATAAGTGCAGATCAAATTAATTAAAAGGCTTCCTTTGAAACCAGAGTGAGACTTGGAACATCACAGATAATTAGCATGATTTTTTTTGTTAATAAGGCTTATATATATATATATATATATATATATATATATATATATAATCCTATGAATATTGGCCAATATTAGCTGCCCCCTCTACCCTCCCCCAATTAAAAAAATAAGATCTACTGTCCAGCGGATGTGTGCACTGTGCAGAGGCCACCTCTCAACCTCCCACAGTATATAAAAAAACAACACACCTGGAACATGAACAGTCAATCACGTTCGGAGCCAATAAAACAGTTACAAGGCTGTCATTTCTCTGTTAAATTGGCTGAATATCCGCTGAGAACCTTTGCACAGAAAGAGAAACGGAAAGGGACAGGGAGTAATCCAGAGGAAATTACTTTTACTGCTTCAAGCAGCAGATGGCTGCTCAGGTGGCTCAGATGAGTGCACGGGGGGAGCTGTTAGGGGTTAAGGGTTTTGCTCGCGGACACGTAGACTGGTCGAGCCGAGGGTCGGACGGTGACCTTCTTCGAATTAATTCCCAGGCGGCCTCTCTAGCCACTCAGCTACGGCCGGAGACGTGATGGCTTAGCCAGATGATAGATAGGATGGTTGATCACAATCAGTCTGAATGGCCAAGTAGGTTTGCACATACAGCACAAGAAACACTTAGCAGGTGGCTCTAGCAAGTCACATTTAGAACACATCAGAGAAAAACAACATAGAGAAAGTGAAAAAGAATGAACCCCGTAAAGATATAAAAAATCACACCCTGTGTGAAGTGGGCGGTGTCTTCCTAGCTAACCACAATACTGAATGGAGTCGATCAATCATGTACAAAAGATAAATACATTTATCTTTTGTAAAACACACTTTATGATGGACAAAACCATAACTTAAAAAAAACAATAATTTGTTTTTTTTTAAGTTATGGTTGCTTATATAGGGCTATGCACATGTGTCATGTGACACTGGCCAATCACATAGGGCTATGTATGCACATGTGTCATGTGACACTGGCCAATCACAGTCCTGAATAGATTGTGATTGGCCAATCACAGCGCAGGATAATTCTACAAACTTTTAGGGCCGGTTTCACTGCCCAAGATATTTGTACATTTTTCCAAATCTCACTTATAGGGGCGGTTTCACCGCCCAAAAAGTAATACAAAAATAACTAAAGGGAAGGAAGGGTCTTTTCTGTACAGTATCCACATTTTGTAAGAGTAGATACAAAACGTAGGCTTTTTAAACAGTCCTCTCTCTGCAGTCTAGATGAATTGTCTTTATCGAGGAAGATATTAGGAAAGCTCAGAGGGAGATAGAGGAGGTACTGTACAGTAGCACACAGGCGAGGTTGGGGTTTGGGGGGGGGCGTGTGTGTACAGAAGTGGAGATGGGCCCTTGACCGCTCATATCATCAACGGGGGGGGCACAGAAACGAGGGTTGTGTTCGTTTGCGTCCGTTGGTTGTCTCATGTGCGTGTACCTGCGGATCTGGCCGACACGCACGTCCTCTTGCACTCGGCCTCCGTCTCGTAGCGGTTCCCGTTGCCCTCGCAGCCGCCGTACCAGAACTGAGCGCAGGCGTAGTACTTGTCGTAGTACCAGCGGATGTTGTAGTCCCGACACGGGCCCCGGTCCAGGGGCAGTGCACAGCGGGGGTCCATCGGTACGACTTCTGGAGGGGGGGGGGGGGGGGTAGACAGATACAGAGAGAGATCTCATGTTGTAGACAAAGATTATACCATTGATAAAATAAAATAGAACAGAATGGCCTAGAATTAATTGGCCTTGTCTAGACGAACATAAACTGAACATAATGTTCAGAGTTAATCTGTTTGTCACACGCGCACACACACACACACACAAGCCTTCTTTACACACAAAAGCCTTCTTTACACACAAACGTCATTTCTGAAATTATTCAAGTGAAATGAGGTCACCCAGCCTGTGGAGAGCGCTGCAGCTGTACATACCGTTTTTACGCTCGTCCACACCCACACCATTGGAGATTATCACGGGATTGATAATGAATCCATAATGTATTTCAGCAGCTGGAGAACAGAAGAACCAAAATATAGATGTAATTTTTTCATACATATATATATATATATATATATATATATATATATATATATATATATATATATATATATATATATATATATATATATATACTGTAGATTTTGTTTTAAACATATGACATTTAAAAATGATAATAACTCACGGGAGCAGTCGGGGAAGTCGATGTAGCCCTCAGCACACGACTTACACTTCTCCCCAGTAAAGTTTGGTTTACAGAAAAAACAACGGCCTGTCAGGTCCTCACATGTACCGTCTGTAAAGTCTGACTGACACACACAGGCTGCAGAGAAAAAGGAGGCGGGGGGGGGGGGGGCGGGTAAGAGAAGAAGGGATGGGACAGGGATGAGGAGTGACAAGGACAACGACAGAGGGGAAGAGAGGCGGAGGACGGTATAGGCAAGAAGGGAGGTAAGGTGCGACAAGTAATGCATCATTTATACTCCTTCGTATGACAGAGTCGCTTGCCAAAAATAGCAGATCAACGTTGTGAGCATATTTGGCAGGTGACACTGTTGCACAATGACATATAAATCAGATTTAAGAGTGAGAGAGGAGATAATGTTTTTAAACATGATTTGGTATTTCCGGATGTTTTTCTCTTATTGACACCTTAGATGATGTTTTTTTTGTACAGGTAAAATCCGTTTGAGATACAAAATCTCTTTTTCAAGGGAGCTCTGTCCAGGCTTTTAGCAGCAGTACAAAAGTCTCAACAACATACAACAAAACATTTGTCATGTGTGTCTTACGTGAACAGGCCAGAGGGGAGTCGATGGGATGGCTGGCTGAGCGGTAGTAGGTAGGGATGCAGTGCTCAC
Source organism: Gymnoscopelus braueri (assembly GCF_963280865.1). NCBI lineage: Eukaryota > Metazoa > Chordata > Actinopteri > Myctophiformes > Myctophidae > Gymnoscopelus > Gymnoscopelus braueri. The sequence continues at coordinate 23,940 of NW_027660811.1, read as the reverse complement.
AGTGCACTCCTGTGGTGTGGTGCTGCATGGAGAGAATCGTTAAACAAAACAAGCCAACATTAAAAATACATTAAAGATACATTTAGAACCACATTCAAATCAAAACAACTTGGTGCTGAAGGCACATGATTAATTAGCTAATTACATACTATAACTATAAAACAGCAGCATTACTAAAGTAATGCATAGAATAGAATAGAATAGAATAGAATAGAATAGAATAGAATAGGGCATATTACCTGACAGTTGAGGCAGACCCCTCCTCCTCTGTAATGACCATGTATGTCCAGACTGGCTCTCCGCTGGTCCACCTCAGGGTCAAAGTAACAGTCAGAGTGACGATGACAGTTACACTCTGAAATACAAAGTATAGAACACACAGTTACACTCTGAAACACACAGTATAGAACAGTTCATCAATCAATAACTCTGAAATAGACAATAAAGAACAATATTTGTTTACTTCCACTGAATCTCACGAATACACTAAGTATTTGGCATTGAGGTTCAAACACTCACATGAGGCCCATAAGGTGGCATGTGCCAACAAAAACACAGCCATTATTTTATTTTGACTGTAATTTTGCTTAACCAATAACTTCATCATCTGCTCAGGGAGCATACTGATCATTCCCAAGTTTCATGAAATCCGTCCACCGTTCAAGTGGCTTTGTTTAGACACACACACAGACAGGAGCCATTACAATACCAATAGCCTATTCGCTGCGTGAAGTCAAAATGTATAAGCTCTTATCATTTCTTTAACATTGAGTTAGTCCCAGACTAGCTTCATTAGCTGCTATGCTAGTTTAACGTCGCCCCAGTCAGGCAGTGTTTTGTTGACTCAGTGCTCAGCTAGCCTCACTGAGCAACAGGTTCTTAGCAGTGCTGTTCTAGCTTAGCTTGCCTAGCTAGGACAACACCAGCTTGTTAGCCTTCTCACTCTGTGTAACGAGCAACCCTGTTCGGGGGCTTCTAAAGACCGCAACCAGAGCCGGCGTTTTACCACGAAGGACGAGGCCGTTTCCAGGTCCAGGTAGGTCCAGACTACGCCTCCTCCTAGCGCCAGACTCTCATGGCTGGCCGGAGTGGCCGCCCTCCCCCGCACCTCCTCAAGTCCGGCAGCATCCAGAGGGAGGCTCCAGGATGAGGAGAACAACCGCGAACAGGATCATCGGGCGCCATTGGGACACATGATGGTTTTTCATAAGACTATGTTAAAACGTTTTCATGCTGTTTACACTGTTTCTGTGCCTACTTTTGTTTCATTTCACATGTTCCAAAGTACATAAGCACATTAGCAGCCCTGCCAGGAGGCTCTGTTGAGACACATGGTGGTTTTCATAAGACTATGGTAAAACGTTTCATGCTGTTTACACTGTATTCTGTGCCTCTTTGTTTCATTTCACATGTTTCAAAATACACAAGCACATTATCCAGCTCATGTCAGGAGGCCAGGAGGCATGGGGGTCCCTGAGGGGTCCCTGTGCATCATGGGTCTCCTTTATAAGCCCAAAGTGCCTGTCATGTCGTTTCATAACATGGCAGACACTGCTGGGATACTTTCTCTACCTGTCTCAACCCCTGTCAAAGAGGCATCGACACGTGGGGGTTCCCAGGCGGTCCCCCAGCGCCGATAACCCCTCTTTATAAGCCCAGAGTGCCTATCTTTCCCGGTTCCCGTTATGGTAGATGGGGATATTTGTCTATACAGGGCCCAAAGCCAATAAAGTGTACCAGGGTCAAGCCAGTTTTGCCTCCCGTCCACCAGGGGGCGTCAAAACGCCACTATGGGACGGGAGTCGCCATTTTGTGCGACTCCCGTCCCACAGTGGCGTTTTGACGTGACGTCAACCGGATGTTGACGTCGCGGAATGCTCTCGTGTCCAGTCACGTGACTTTTCCGACTCTCCCGACCAGGCCTTTTGATACCTTCACTGTCTCTAGCGGGCGCCACGCATATGCATATTGACCCGCTGGATCACGTGACGACGTCGTCTGTCCCCATGGTAGCGGATACCAACGTTTCTTGGCTCGTGGTGAGTTAGCCTTGACTAGCTTGTTAGCTGCTAGGTTAGCATAGCCTCCAGTCAGGCTACTGTTGTTTCACTTAGCGGCTGACTAGCCTCACTAACAACAACACATAGCAGTGTTGTTTTTAGTGCAGCGCATAGCCAGCCCCTCTAAAAGCAACACTGCGGTGGCCACTACCACCGCTACCCTTCCACGGTCTCTAACGGGCGTCGCTCGTACGGGTCCGCTGGATCACGTGACGACATCACCGGTCTCCATGGAAACGGATATCAACGTTTCTTGGTTCATGGTGGGACGGCCATAGCTGAGTGGTTAGTGAGCCCGCCTAGGGAGCCAGAGGCCCTGGTTGCCCCAGGTACGATTCCAGGCCACGCCAGCATGTGTCGATGAAATGAAATTTGTCCCTGAGCAAGACTCTTAACCCCTAATTGCTCACAGGCCCTCATTGGAAACAAGCCCGCAAGGACTTTCATGAACGTCCTGTTAAAAGGAATTATCCTTATCCATGGTGAGTTAGCCTTGACTAGCTTGTTAGCTGCTAGGTTAGCATAACCTCCAGTCAGGCTACTGTTGCTTCAATGAGCTGCTAACTAGCCTAACTAACAACAACACATAGCAGTGTTGTTTTTTTGGTCCGCATGTGGGCACACATACATACAAGCCGCAGTGCAACGGCATACTGTAAGCATGCACATATGCACGTGTCACTCACATAGCCTTGTTTAAGAACCTAAGATACACACTAACAAGAGACAGGAACGCACACACACACACACACACACACACACACACACACACACACACACACACACACACACACACACACACACACACACACACACACACACACACACACACACACACACACACCCCCCCTGAGCAGACCAAAGGGTTTACTATTTATACAGTATCTGTAAAACCTGGTGATAGCTCTGCCTTTATCGGCCCCTCAGCGCCTCCGAGGTGCCTGCTGAATAAACCAGCGGCTCCTTATCCTAGTGATGATTATACACTGAGTGTTTTTCTCTGACCTGAGCTATGTGAACACACTTAGCACTGTGGATCGTACACGGTCAAATCCTCAGCGTTCATTTAACTCTGAGAGCGTAAAAATGTACGCAATGTACGCTCTCAGAGTTACAGATTGATGAATTAACACTGTGTACAGGAGTTTGTCTTAACTAATAACCCTTTCCACGTGTCACTTTGATCAGGCTTAACAACCTGACATTAATTTGACTTCACTTGAGTAAGATAACCCTTTCCATCGGTTACTTTGACCAGGTTAAAAATGCAAATTAACAAAGTGTTTTCACATGTAAAGCTAGACTTGAGGAACTATGGTTCACATTGGTTGATAGCACAAAATATAAAAAGAGGATTATGTAGGTAAACTAGAAATATTGTTCCTGAAGAAACAATTGCTTTAAAGCCAAAAAACTGCAGTTATAAAAAGTACAAATTCAGTTTGACTTGGTATCTCTGTCTTTGTGTTGTGTGTGGGTGCACACTTGCCTCCGGTTGATCAGATCGGGAGCACCTGTTATCATTCTCCTAATTGTCATCAGTTAAACACCTGCTTGAATAGCTGATGGTAGTAAGGGGATGGAGGGAGTGATGGGTGTGGGGTGCTCCTTCCTAGCTTCAGTGAGCTAGATTAGCTGGTTTAAACTAAGTGTGTGTGTGTGTGTGTGTGTGTGTGTGTGTGTGTGTGGTGGGGTTATGTTGACCAATACACACCATTAGTGTTAAATTGGAACTTGAAATTTACAAAATTATTGCCATCAATATTTTACCCACCGATGGCGGAGGAAACCATGCAAGGCACCTGCTCATCGGGAGCAATCAGGGGTTCAGCATCTTGCTCAAGGACACTTCGATACTAATTCTGGGGGAGCCCGGGATCGAACTATGAACCTCGCAGTTGCCATCCGGCCACTCTACCGGCCACTCTACCCCTGAGCCACTGCCGGCACTTTCTAAAATAGCAGATCTACAAGCTCATCACGCATCACATTGTAGATCGGCTTTTCTTTTGTATAGTTTGTATGACAGAGGGGGGGGTATGTCATGTGGGGTGGCGGTGGAGTATGGGGTGTATGTGTGTGTGTGTGTGTGTGCGTGTGTGTGTGTGTGTGTGTGTGTGTGTGTGTGTGTGTGTGTGTGTGTGTGTGTGTGTGTGTGTGTGAAAAAGAAATCCATATATTTCAAAAAGAAAAGTACAAGCACCCGTGTCCACAGTAAGCTGGATTTTTTTACAGTTTGAATGGAGTTTCTAAGTGAAAGTATGTGGGAGTACTTAGGTGCCATACTTTTGGGAGAGAAAAAATAAATAGTGACAATAGCTATGTGTGCTACAGTACATCACAATTATTGTGTGCTCGCTGCTGCTGCAGCGAGCACACAATAATAGTGATGTACTGTAACATGACAGTGCTTTCAGCTGTTGGTTTTTGGACATGTACATGTACATGTACATGTACATTATGCATAAACATGCTGTGGCAAACCATGGGAAACCCGTTCTCACTCCCAAGGCGTCATATTTTGCCGCTCTGTCAGAGCCTTGAAAGTTCAAGTTTTGACATGACGGGACGCCATGGCGACGTCGCATGTTGACAAAACTATGCCTAAACCTTACCCTAACCTCACAAAAATATACCTAACCCTAACCTCACAAAAACTGTGCGGAGAGAGATTTGATTACGGGAGGTTGCGAGTACTAGCTAAGTGCTGCTACGAGGTAAACCACAGGGCAACTGGTCAATTCTCAGATCTGAGTAGTGTTTGAAGCTCCAATACATGCGTTTTAGTTTTTGTAGTCTTATAATAGTCCTATAGCATTAGGGAGTGAAAATGACAGAGCGGCAATAAATTACGCCTATGTGTGAGAATGTGTTGACTGGGTGCATGACACCGGTCACACCTGAAGCCAATCAGCCAATCACTTTTTTCAGCCAATCACTTTTTTCACTTTTTTTTCAAGAATGTTTTTGAAAATAGCAGATCTATAAGCTCACAACGCGTCCATGTTGTGAGCTTGTAGATCTATTATTTTCAAATAGCCGATTCGTATATATATGTTTAAAGTGCTCATGTGGCCTAGTCGTTTATTTTGGCCTTGTTTTCATAGACCTGGTTGCTTATTTCTCTTGCAAAATGGCAACACTGGTTGGAGGAGATGCAAAAACAATTCGGCTGAGGAAAATTGCATTCAACCATCCACCTGAGCAGCATTAATAAAGTGATAATGATGTTAGGAGACAAACAAAAGCTCTCAATCTACACTGTGTTAGACTAAAATAACCTAAAATAACATTGTGGTTAAAAATAAAGAAATTACACAGCATGGGCACTGCTGTGAAAATGACAACTGCACTGGTTTTAAACTAGTAATTTGCACCATTTTGCATTGGGTGTAAGATAGGACCCATAGTCATTGAAGTAAATGTTGGACACATTTTTCAGAATGCACATATCTTCCGAACATTCCAAAACATGACCAGTTTTATGGTCAATACTGAGCCATGTAGTGCAGTGATTCAATTTCTACTCATTGTGAAGTAACACTTACCGTATTCAAAGATATTTTTAAAGGGATCACTCTGCATCACACTGACTTGATTCTCCATTTCACAAAGTAATTCAGACACCTGCTCCGAGTCTTCAGATTTGAGAAACAACATATTCCGCTTGAGTGTCAACCATTCCACGCGGCGATCGCGCCAAACTAAACGCCAGCGATAGGTGACCAGACCTGTATCTTTCATAGCATCAAAGACGCCGCAGACCAGTGAGCAGTAGCGAATTCTATATGAACACTTTTGATTGACGGTCACCAATGGCTTCGGGACTTTTTCTGTGGGGGGGAAAGAATGAACACATTTCAGAATTATGATTCCATCCCACCCACTTTTTCCTGAGGATTTAGTTTTTCACCTCAGGTATCACTTGCAATGCACCTATTGTTAAAATAAAACTGACTTCCCCTTACATAAAAACCTATTGGCCTAGTTAGATTGATTTAATGTGTGCAAAAATCTATTGTTCACAGGACACAATGCATACTTACTGATAACTTTAACCGTGTAAGTCTTGCTGAGCAGTCGGTCATTTACTTGCACAGAATATTCTCCACTGTCTTCTATGGTCATATTGCTGATGACCAACATTCCAGTTTTTTTATCCAATTCTGTGTGTTCGTTAAATGTCCCGTAATAGCCTTCATACCATCTGGCCACCTTAATGGGGCCATTTGCCCAAAAGATGCTTGTGATGGATTTGGAGTTAGTGTCTGGATGCAGTCGAAGGGTTCCTTCTACTTCTATGTATTCCACATCTTGTTGATGGGAAACACTGTGTGGAGCTGTGTGGAGAAAATGTTTTTTTTAGCACTTCCAGTGCAAATGAATAGACACTAATTACATTTGCCTGCTACTTCAGATTAGAATTATAATTTGATGTGGTAGGCCAACTAAAAACGCACATCTCGCACCATCCCGCAACAATAACCTGGAGCAACGTGGGTTGAGCGCTGATGCAACATGGAAGAGTAGCAGTCAAAATTAAGTGAACGATCAAAGTAGGAGATAACAAAGCAAAAGAAAAAGAAGGTGTGTCATGCTTTACTTTAGCTTGATAGGAACATATTTATGATTATGTCTAAATGCAGATGAGGAGAATGTAATTTCGCAAAGTAGCAGTGAGTGTGATTAACAGTTGAGTCTCCTCTAATATCCATTCAGTTGAATGGAAAGAATAACTCAGACCGAAGTACTATACAGAGATTTCAAGAATATATTGTTGATGAGAAAATCCCACCAGATGCACCTCTTGCCAGAAGAGGGCACCATTTTCTTAAGGAAACAAGCAGTTGGAGATAAAATGCATTCTTGTGTACTTCTGACAAGCTTTTATTTTGGGTCCTTTATTTATATTATTCATAAGGTCACTGCCAGAAAGAGTAAGGATGTAGTCCGGTGTGTGTTATTTTCACAGTTTTTGCACAGAAGCAGGAATGAATAAATGGAAGCAGTGTTACAAAGAGAACGCATCTATCCATTTTCATACAGGAGTTTTTATTTTTGTCTAAGCACTTGGATGAGGGCACAAGCTCTTATGGTGCTCGTGAGGTGGGTTTTAGAATAAATATTTACTTTATAAACATTACTCACCTTCAAGATTTAGTACCGAGTACTTTGGCAAGGAGGTTCTTCCTTGGTCTGCTGATGAGCTGTGAGCTGGTGAGCTGTGCTGGAGATTAGCTGTGTACACTACACACACACACACACACACACACACACACACACACACACACACACACACACACACACACACACACACACACACACACACACACACACACACACACACATTACAATGTGACATTTGCTTGTGAAATTGCATGCAGCTGTTGAGTAACTTTGTAAGCATGTATAACTTAAAATAATTAAATAAACGTTAACTTACCATGAAGCATGACACCCTGCATCACCGATGTGACTGTAAGGATGACACCAACACTAATACCTACAATAATACCTCCCACAAGTCTTTTTCCTTAGGAGAGAAGGAAAAACGTATTTTTGTTTGCACTTTTCCCCAACTTTTTTTTGCAATCTGCAAAATAAATGCTTACCATCAGCTTTCTTCACTTCTTCAATGTGTTCATAAAGGTGTCTAGTAATAACACCCCTCAATTAGTTCCGGCTCAATTAGTCCCCCCCCCCACCAATATATGTATTTTCCCAGTTTTTCCTCCGGGTACCCCATATTATGACTACCCATGTCTGTGTCCATCGACCATCTATCTATAGATTTGTGTAGTGTGAATTCACTTTTTAAATGTGATAAGTAGTTAGCGCATTAATGTGATCTATAATGTCTTTTTTCCCCAAACATTTTTTCCCCAAACATTGTTTCATGTCTTTTCAATCTTTTGAATAGACAGTAACAGTACAGTTTAGACAGGGAAGTGGTAAAGAGATGGAACAGACATGACATGAGCTGGACTCAAACAACTAAACAAGAGCATGCAGTCGGTGACTGACTGACTGACTGCACCACCAGTGATTATCAATTCGACAGCAGAGCTAAATCACAGAATGAGGAGTCGTTCTCAGACCCAGGGCACGTGGACTTGGGATTTGAGGCACGTGGATTTGGGATTTGTCAATACAACAATATACTGTACTTACAAATAAGACCTTTCACTTGTTTTAAAGAGTTAGGGGCCATTCACACCAAGCACGATAACTGTAACTATAACAATAATTATGTGAACGTCCTATAAACAGTAGCATAAAACACGCACTGCGCAGTCCACACACACACACACACACACACACACACACACACACACACACACACACACACACACACCACCCACACACACACACACACACACACACACACACACACACACACACACACACACACACACACACACACACATTCTTTAAGACCATTTTTAGACCAAATGTAATACTTACTTTTCTTCATGTTTTGTCGAGCTTCTGGCAGCTCAATCCTGGAAGAATCTGAAATAATACATGTCAGCATATCACTACAATGACAGCACAGTGCTAAAAGCCACACACTATGAATTCTACAAGGTGTGTTCTAATATTTGTCTATAGTCAGATAACATTAACTGTTGATTAATTATAGAAAATGTAATAAGTGAATTCATGTGGAGTTGTGTCATGATCCCAGGAATCCAGGGAAAGAAAGATTTTGATTGTATGATCTACGGTTCAAGAGTTAGACGGCAAATAGCGGCCTGTCATAGCGCCATCATCATGTGGCTGTTTTGAAATATTTGGCGAGGAGGTTCTTCATTGGTCTACTGGAAGTGTGAGTGCAAAGTTTCACTCCCATCTGTCCAACTGTGCCAGAGATTAGAAGTACTGCACAATACACACACATGCACATGCACACGCAGACACAGACACAGACACAGACACACACACACACACACACACACACACACACACGCACGCACGCACGCACACACACACACACACACACACTTTTTTTTTTTACAATCACTGCTTTGACAGAGTCAGGTGAGGGGATGGGGCTCTACCCTGATTTTGCCAAGAACAACCATGGCAATTATTATTGGATGCGACCCTTCAGGGGTTGGGGCAACAGTAAATGAGAGTCTAATCAACAAGGGACAGGTGAAGGCATTTGAAACCAATCACACCATGTCTAAAGAATGGGGGCGTTTACAAACTTGTCTAAATTATATAAGCACAAAAATAATAATAACACAATAATAAACATAAATGTTCAGATCAGACACATAGCGCAGTAAGGGACCTGGATATTGCAGGGGGCACTGGCCCAAAAAAGGTTGAGAATCACATGAGCATTACAATCTACAAGAGTTCAACCCATTAAAACCGGATAAGCATCTGTGTCATTTTAGATTGTTTGCATTGGCTATTAAAAAATAGCAGATATTCAAGCTCACAGCGCGCCACTTGAAAGTGTTTGAAAAATGTTGAATAATTTTGAATTACGAAAAAGTTTGAGAACCACAGATTTAGAAGGCATTTGTAGAATCGGCCTCAGGTCTTAATCATATTACAGCATCTAAAGGAGCTCCTCAAACCCCCGACCTCCACCCGCTCCCTCCGCTCTAGAAATTCAAACACACTCGAACCCCACACAACGAAGCTCCGCACCATGGGGGATCGGGCCACAATCCGTTGACGCCTTTAAATGGGGACTAAAGACCTTTCTTTTTAACAAGGCATTTGCCTAGATGGACTCAGTGATGCCATGTGTGTATGTTTTAACTTTTTTAAAATCTTTTTACGTGTTTAGCTGACCTTTGATCTGAATTTTATTCATTTAACTGTTTTATTATTATTGGGTTTTTTTCTGTTTTTAACATGTAGCACTTTGATATTTGTGCGATGAAAGTGTGTTACAAATAAAATGTATTATTATTATGTATTAAATGTATTAGCATTAACATTAACGTATCTACCCTCTCTTCACTTACCTTCGGGTATAAGCCACTTCAGCAGATCATTCCTGTGCATTTTCTTTAGAACATTCACAGTGATCTTAGCTCCGTTATTGGGATAAGCCTGCATGATCAGACTGACAGTGTCTTTCCTGTCAGCAGTCTCCAGGCGGAACTTTGTGAGTGGCTGGAGGCCTTCCAGGTAAACAGGCAGTTGCAGACGCCACTTGAAACTCTGGAACTCATCTTGATCCAGGGCCTCCAGAGATTTCAACATACGATCCTCAAGTGTTTCCATAGTTGATTCCTAGTACAGAGTATGTTAACATCTCATTCTCTTAACGCTTTAGGTGAAGACTGGCCACTATAGCTTTCTGAAGTTGTGTATATCAGAAAAAACACATTAAAGATGAGAAATAAAAATTACTATCAATTACACACCCCATGAAGCCTTGAATTGATGGAGATTTTTTTCCTAAACATTCCTAAACGAATAATTTGATGACCGTCAGTAGGAGACCCAATTGGGTCTCCTACTGAGTCCCCTACTGACCAATGGCCCGGTCATCAAATTATTGGCTTAGACATGCGACGAAAAACAAAAACAAATTCAAGGCTTCATCGGTCGTGTAATTGATAGAAAATAAGTAATTTTTTGGGTGAACTACTACTTTAATGTATATTTCTACATTCAATGGTTCACACAACTATTTGATGTATATTCACTACATCTATTTAATTTACATATGGACATGGGTCAGTGAAAGCAAAGCCATATAGATGGAAAAAAAAACTGTTACATTAGATCATGGGACACACAATAATTGAGGAGGCTTTTCTGAAGACCATCTGTACAAACTGATTCATGAGATCTTTGAATTCTCACAAACAGTATGTATGACTTACTACACTGCATATCTAACGTGTAATTCAACATGCCCGACAATGGCCTTCCGGTAGTTTGGTTTGATCATAAACATACCATGTTATGTGTCCTTTATAGCAGTTTGAATGTTGAGAGATTCCACCAAGTGTCCATTAGATGGCAAACCTTAACCACCTGAGAGAGAGAGAAAGAATGGCAGAGAGAATAGGGACAAAGTCACTGTGAGAGAAATAAAAACAATATGAAAATAATTATATATTCTCCTTGAAGACAATTCTAAAACATTAAAACTCTATACTAAATATAGAACTAAAGAAGGGCATAATCGGACCGTAGGTCTGCGCCAGGCTGGGTAGTCATCTCCGGGCTGTGTCAGTGTCAGTCCCACCTACAAATCTTTGAAGCCAGCTACAGGCACACATTATATTTTATTTATTAGGCCTTGTGTGGTAAGGTTCCTTTGTATCTATCCTCGCTTTTAGAACCAAAGGTTACTGGACATTCAACACATTCACACACATTAGATATACCAGTCCACCTATGAACAGTGAACAAGGAAAGACTGCTTTCAATTATTATGTTCCACACAAATGGGACAAATTTCAGGACTCTCTGAAACTGGTTCAACTGGTCTCCATAGAGACTTTTAGGGGGCTTCTTGAGGACACATTACATAGTGACTGCACCGGTTTCATGTAACCCTATTATTAATCTGTTTTAATTTGGTTCAAATGTTTGTTATTGTTTGTATTTTATAACTGTACTTGTTTTCATGTTGTAATCAGGGTGTCCTTGAAAAAGAGAGCTTGCTCTCAATGGGCTTCCCTGAATAAATGAAGGAAAACAAAACAAAAGAAAGAAAGACAGTATGGAATATCAAAACCTTGTATCGCAACAAACAATGGTATTTGTATAATTTGTGGTGCCCCCTATAGGTGCAATTTGAAATCTATTTTGGCTCTGTGTTGCTTAGAGGTCCCTCAATGTGTGGTTGAAATTTGGGGTAGATCATTCTTGATTCAATGGGCCCCTCCTGCAAACTTTGGAGGTAATCATCAGCCAATCAAACTGGAATATGAAAAATCTGAATGATGCATTCGTAGATAAGCACTCTCTCTCCTATTTGTTTGTCTTTGAGCTGTGGTGTGTGTCTGCCCAGCTGTGTACAGAAGCCCAGTCAAGCGCCATAGAAGGTTGTCACATCAAAGAATAGACCTACAAGCTATCAACATGTTGTACACATTGTTAGCTTGTAGATCGGTTATTTTTGGAGCATGCACATTCGCAAAATTATGATTGTACGTGCAGGTCAGGGGCAGAAGAAGAAAGGAATACTTTGAACACTTGGAAGTTTATGTCATTATTTTTTACCTTGTGTCAGGTAAAGCATGCGTGCGTGCGTGTTGCCAAAGCATACATGAAATGCAACTAGAATTAATTTAATTCATTGGTCGGTGGAAGTCGGACATCCACCATGAACGGTTGGGCTCAGAGAGAGAGAGAGAGAGAGAGAGAGAGAGAGAGAGAGAGAGAGAGAGAGAGAGAGAGAGAGAGAGAGAGAGAGACAGACAGACAGAGAGAGACAGAGAGAGAGAGTGAGTGAGAGAGATACAGACAGACAGACAGACAGACAGACAGACAGACAGACAGACAGACAGACAGACAGACAGACAGACAGACAGACAGACAGACAGACGTTTTTACATAAAACCATGAAGAAAAATAATAAAACCTGCACACTTATAGTCATTTATTCGACAGCATTTCGAGCCAAGGCTTTTCGTCAAGTCAAACTCGAGATGTGTGTACCCCACCCACATAAATCACCTGTCACCCACAGGTCACGTTGTTAATTAGTGGGTGGAACAACACAATAGGATAGGCCCGATCCTATTGTGTTGTTCCAAACACCAAGGGGTTCTAACTATGGGTTGCGACCCGAAGTGGGGTCGCGGGAAGGTGCCGTTGGGGTCACGCATTGGCACTCACGACCAACGTGAAGAGGACGGCCACTACACACACACACACACACACACACACACACACACACACACACACACACACACACACACACACACACACACACACACACACACACACACACAGCTCGGCCTCCAACACCGACCGAGGACAAGGAGCAGCACAAGAAAGCAGTGTGGACGAAGTACTCACATTCTGTACTTAAGTAAAAGTACCAACACCGCAATGTAGAAATACTCTGTTATAAATAAAAGTCCGGTATTCAAAATTTACTTGAGTAAAAGTACAAAAGTATTCACATTAAAATATAAGTACTTAAGTACTGAAAGTAAAAGTACTAATTTTGCAGAATGTCCCATTTCACAAGTTTCCAAATGTGTAAAAATGCTTTGAAAATAGCAGATCTACAAGCTCACAACGCGTCGCAAAGCCTGTCGCAAGTATGCATAGGGCTGAAGTGGTTAATGCATGTTTTGTAATAATAATCCAAATCTACAAATTAACTAGTAACTCAAGCTTTCAAATAATTGTAGTGAAACAGTATTTGCCTATGAGATGCAGTGGAGTAGAAGTAAAAGTACAGAAATTTGGAAATACTCCAGTAAAGTAAAGATACCTCAAAAGTGTACTTAAGTACAGTACTTGAGTAAATGTACTTATTTACATTCCACCACTGCAAGAAAGACAACACACACTTTCACACAAGGCAAGCCCAAGCTTGCATGCAGAGTCTGAGGCACACAAACTGACCACCAAAACAAATCCCTCATAACATGGGGTCGTAGTATAAAAAAGGTTTGAGACCCCCTGGGGGGTAGGGATTACCAAATCCCTCCCCCCTAGTGTGGAAGGCACACCCACACATTCCCCACAAGGACATTTTCGTGCACCTATGGGTGCTTGGACTTAAATGACCTGGCAATTTGATGCCCTAGCCTAGGCAATATGTTTCCTGCCCCCCCCCCCCCCGCCAATTACAGCACATCTCTCTCTTTAATAAACAGAAAGTAATACAGCGGACCAGGCCCGGACTGGGCCTTTAAATCAGGCCGGGCGTCATACACCCTTGACCCTTCCAGGCCACCCTACCCAAATACTATAGGCTACATGAACACGAACGTGCCTTCCGCCCGCACATGACAGTGCTTCAGACCATAACAATAGTCAATTTTGTCTGAGGTGTTTCTTGTCAAAAAAACAACAATTAATAGTAACAACAAGTAGTCACAACAACACTCACTTCTACTGTACAGTATGTCACAGGAGCAATCCATATGAATTCAACAGTTACAGCATTATTCCTTTCTAGATTGGCAAAGTAATCACCGAAAATCATCATTACATACAGTACCAACAGTCACACAAAAGTTCTATATCCAGTCCAGTGTTTTTCTATTCCCTGCAGAGCCTACTACAACATACCATCAAATCTTGTCACAAAATGTTTCCCTCAATACAACATGTCTCAACAGGACTCCTAAAACTAGACGCGTCGCAATTCAGGGCAATTGCAGAGTGTGGTTGCACCGACGCTAGTCGCGGGTCGCTGCCGCCGGGACTCGAGGAATACGCTGGGAGGAATACCGTCGGAGGCTGTGCCAATTACATTGTCACGTAACTCCTGAGATCACTTGCGTTTCATTTTGAGAGGATTGATCCCCCCAAAATAATGTTTTTGCATCAAACGGTTACATTTTGAGCATTTGTGGCGCCCCCTATGGATCAAAGTGGAAATTCTTTTGGGGATTTGTTGAGTAAACCACCCTTGACATGTGATTCAAATTTGGGATTGACTGGACGTTTTGTTCGTGATTTGTGGGCTTTTTTGTAAAACGGGCCCCTCCCTCTAACTTTGGAAGCCATTTACGGACGAACGGTATGGACTATCAAAATTCTGTTTCGCTCCAGATTATCGCATGGGTCCAGAGATCATGTGTACCGATGTTTGTGAAATTTGGAGAAAATATGTGGGAGGAGGAGCTAAAAGTGTGTTTTGAAGAAAATTCAAAATGGCGGAAAATCTGTCCTGACGCAAATGGGCGTGGCCTATATGGGGAGTTGCGTCATGACCCAAGGAATCTATGGGAAAAAATATTTTTATTCTAGGACCTACGGTTCAAGAGTTATAGGCCAAAACGTAAAGTGGGCTGTTATAGCGCCACCATGAGGCCGACTGTGTAATGTGTTTTTTAAATAATTTTGGACTAAATCATGAACCTCCCCACCAAATCTGGTAACTCTAGCTCTTACGGTTTCAGAGCAAAAAATACTTGAATTTGAGTTTTTTCACTTTTCCATTAAAGTGGATGGGGAAATTTAATGCACTAATAAATCAATATAAATTAAACTATCTAACCAATCTCTTAGCAAAATACAAGTGCACGATTCCCGGTGAAGCCGGTCATTTTGACATATGGCACTAAATTGGGAAAAATAAACTGTGGGAGGAATAGCAGCCCGAAATAAAGTTTATCTATAAATAAAGAAGGAATAAAGTTTATCTATAACAATAGTCTGGTTGCCCATTCGGGCAACCACACTAATAATGCTATACTATGGTATTATGAAAACGTGATTGTCTTATTTTGTCTTTAAATTAGTTTACCAATAGTCAATATGCCAATACCAATATTCAACAAGAGTAGAATAACAGTAAGAATAGTACATGTATATACAGTAGTAGCCTATGTCAGCAACGTTCAATGTGTGTTATTTCAGTAACATTAAAGGTTGACAAAGTCAACTCACTCAACTATAAGAGACTAGTAGGTTTTATGTTTGTGATGAGAGACATAATACCACAAAAAACCACATCTACTAGCACTAAATGGAATAAGCTTTGACAGTAACAAGTAGCCTAATGCCTAGGTTATTTTTTACAGCTAAACATTCAGCCAGTGGTGGAAAAAGTACTCAATTTGTTTACTTAAGTAAAAGTATCAATACTGCAATGTAGAAATACTCTTACAAGTAAAAGTCTGGAATTCAAAATGTACTTGAGTAAAAGTACAAAATGTACTTAAAGTATCAAAAGTAAAAGTACTCATTATGCAGAATGTCCCATTTCAAGTTTTCAAAATATATAAAAATCGTTTGAAAATAGCAGATCTACAAGCTCACAATGCAGCATTGTGAGCTTGTAGATCTGCAATTTTCAAATTGCCGAAATGTATATAGGGCTGAAGTGGGTTATGTATGTTTTGTAATAATAATCAAAATCTACAAAGTAACTAGTAACTCAAGTTTTCAAATAATTGTAGTGCAGTAAAAGTACAGTATTTGCCTCTGAGATGTAGTTGAGTAGAAGTAAACGTTCTGAAAATTGGAAGTACTCCTGTAAAGTAAAAGTACCTCAGAATTGTATAAGTAGAATAAGTACAGTACAGTACTTGAGTAAATGTACTTAGTTACCTTCCACCACTGCAAGAAAGACAACATACTCTTTCACACAAGGCAAGCCCAAGCTTGCATGCAGAGTCTGAGGCACACAAACTGACCACCAAAACAAATCCCTCATAATATGGGGTCGTAGTATAAAAAACGTTTTAGAACCCCTGGGGGGTAGGGATTACCAAATCCCTCCCCCCTAGTGTGGAAGGTGGGATTCATTCAATAACTTTACAGAGGGCACACCCATCACCCTTTTCCCACAAGGACATTTTCCTGCACCTCTGGGTGCTTGGACTGACATGCACAAGGACACCTTTGGCACCTTTGGGTGCGTGCCGTGGACTGCACGTGTACAATTACACACATACACTTCACATCATGCAACACAACATAATTTGCACATATATATGAAATGACCGCGATGGAAATAAGCCTTTTTGCGTCTATCCTTTTGATAATTTCAAAAGACAGTTTGAAACAGTTACGAAAAATAATAAAGTGAGGTGGTCACGACCAATGTGAAGAGGACGGCCACTACACTCCTCACACACACACACACACACACACACACACACACACACACACACACACACACACACACACACACACACACACACACACACACACACACACACACACACACACACACACACACACACACACACACACACACACACACCCCTGACAGCTCGGTCTCCAGCACCGGCCGAGAACAAGGAGAAGCACAAGAAAGCAGTGGTGGAAGTAAAGTAAAAGTAAAAGTACCAATACCGCAATGTAGAAATACTCTGTTACAAATAAAAGTCCAGTATTCAAAATGTACTTGAGTAAAAGTACAAAAGTATTCACATTAAAATATACTTAAGTACTGAAAGTAAAAGTACTAATTTTGCAGAATGTCCCATTTCACAAGTTTCCAAATGTGTAACAAATGCTTTGAAAATAGCATTTTCACATTTTTCTAATAGCCTATGTACAGTATGCATAGGGCTGAAGTGGTTAATGCATGTTTTGTAATAATAATCAAAATCTACAAAGTAACTAGTACCTAAAGTTTTCAAATAATTGTAGTGCAGTAAAAGTACAGTATTTGCCTCTGAGATGCAGTTGAGTAGAAGTAAAAGTACAAAAAATTGGAAATACTCCAGTAGAGTAAAAATACCTCAAAAGTGTACTTAAGTACAGTACTTGAGTAAATGTACTTAGTTACTTTCCACCACTGCAAGAAAGACAACATACACTTTCACAAAAGGCAATCATTCAATAACTTTACAGAGGGCACACCCACCACCCTTTTCCCACAAGGACATTTTCCTGCACCTATGGGTGCTTGGACTGACATGCACAAGGACACTTTTGGCACCTTTGGGTGCGTGCCGTGGACTGCACGTGTGCAATTACACACATACACATCACATCATGCAACACAACATAATTTGCACATATATATGAAAGGACCGCAATGGAAATAAGCCGCTGGCTTTTTTTGATAATGATAATGATTTGATAATGGTGTGACAATGTATGTGTGTGAGAGAGAGTCCGTCACTGATAGTGAGTGGAAGTACTTGTAGCAGGGATATTGCAAATCATCACCTCACGTGAATTGAAGTACATGGAAGTACAATTCACAATCCACTAAACTGGAAAGCTCATTAAAGCACTAAGCTTGTTTAAAATGAGATCCCCATGCACACAAATCATGATGACATATAAGAGACAGACAGATATACACTACTATACAGAACGTCATATTATCAGCTTACAGGTTACTGGTATGAAGAATAAAAAATATGTACAAAGAAAAAAGGGGTTAGTGGTGTGTGTGTGTGTGTGTGTGTGTGTGTGTGTGTGGGGGGGGGGGGGGGAATTGGAATTGCAGCCTCCTGAAGGTGTTTACTCCTATTGATTAATTGTGTGTGTTTGCCAGAGGTATCAAATTTTGGGTTGTCTGACAGGCTACTCTTTCTTTGCACTCTGTGGTTAGTTAGCCTCTTTAACTATTTTGTCTACTTTGGTTATTTGATGCTTTCATGCCGATATGAAGCTTTGTATGCAGTGTTTTCTGTTGCATATGGAAATATTCTGATAGGAGGAAGGAGGTAAACTAAAAAAACAAACAGTCCCTAAAGATGTCAAAGTCAAGATGTCAAAGTCATAATAAAAAGATGTGTTTTTGGTTTCCTGTTTCCTGAATCTAATACAGTTCTTACCTGTCAAGAGTCCTGTCCGTCCATGGTCCTTGTCTGTAGAGAGTGAGACCGAGTTGCTGTAAACTTTAGACGTTTAGACTGGTTTGGTTTCCTAAAGAATGTAGGCCTATACATGAAAAAAGAACAACACTGCCCCAGGGGAGATTTTGACTTTAGGTCACCAGGAGCAGGGGTGCAATGCTCATGGGACGGCCTTGCACGACGTGCAGGAACCTATTTGACCAGGAGCATGCGCAGGCACACGCATAGATTTAAAACGACTTTAAATTCACACCTCAACAAAGTTCACAAAGGCTCCCGACTCACACCAGGTACATTAACATAGGATTGAGACTAGATGCATATCAATTGTCTATTGTTTGACCTGTAGAGTAGGTGTGCGCGTCACGTCATTAAAATACAGCGCAAGCACATCCCAAATGAGCATAGCAACACTGATCAGCAGTGGTGTAAAGTAACTAAGTACATTTACTCAAGTACTGTACTTAAGTTCAATTTTGAGGTGCTTTCACTTTAATGGAGTATTTTCCAATTTTCTATACTTTTACTTCTACTCCACTACAATTATTTACTTTGTAGATTATTTTTACAAAATATACATTAATCGCTTCATTCCTATATACATTTTGGCCCTTTTGAAAATAGCCGATCTACAAGCTCACAATGTGTCGCATTGTGAGCTTGTAGATCTGCTATTTTCAAAAGATTTTTAGACGTTTTATACATTTGCAAACTTGTGAAATGGGACATTCTGCGTAATGAGTACTTTCTACTTTTGGTACTTTAGTACTTTTACTCAAGTAAATGATTAATTCCAGACTTTTACTTGTAACAGAGTACTTCTACATTGCAGTATTTGATACTCTTACTCAGTGTTGGAAAGTAACTAAAGTAATATGTAACTTAAAGTAATGTTATTACTTTTTCCCAGTAACTAGTAACGTAACTAATTACTTTCACGTTTTGAGTAATATTATTACCTTTACTTTTTTTCAAAAAGTAATTTATTACTTATTTTCACAAGCCTTGGTGGTACTCTGGGTTTGAGTGTGTTTATTTGATCCTGTGTTGTTTTTGGTCAATTGATATAATGGTAGACTGGTTGGGATCCAGTTGCTATGCAGTATGCTTGCTGATCCGGTCTAGAGCGGATACGGAAACGTTGCGCACTTGTCTATGTGTGAATTATCAGCTGCGGAAGGGCGGGCCTTAAACCGGATCAAACAGTGTTGCCATGTCTGCTTATTATAAGCGACTTGTTAACCAATGAAGACGCGCCGTAAGCTTGTAGGTTGGCTATTTTCAATATATATATATATATATATATATATATATAGGTCACTGACTGTGGCATATATATATATATATACACACACACACACACACACACACACACACACACACACACACACACACACACACACACACACACACACACACACACACACACACACACACACACACACACACACACACACACACACACACACACATATATATATATTGAGCCCAGGTGTTTGAATTTGAATATTTTTTTAGGCAAAAAATACATGAAATACATTTAAAATACTTCCAAAAAAGTCCTTGCGGTCTTGTTTCCATTGAGGTCCTTAGTATTCAATTCATAGTCAAATGGTTTTCATTTAGTCTGTAAGTTATGAATTCATACACAGTAAAAGTCTTAGTGTTAATATAATTGAAATGAGTGTACAAATAGAACCAAATGGACCCGTCATGTGTACAGAACACTTTTCAGAGTTAAATCAACAATGAGGATTTTACAATGTAGGCTGCAGAAAAGAGAAAAAAAACAACTGCTAATGTTGAAAATGCAAAGTCAGACTTTTGGGGAGAAAGGATGCAATTACTGGGGGCGAGAAAAAAAAAGTAACTAAGTAATAAGTAACTAGTTACTTTTGGCAGGGAGTAATAAGTAAAGTAACTACATTACTTTTTAAACAAGATTATGTAATAAGTAACATATTACTATGTTGTAGTAACTATTCCAACACTGCTCTTACTTAAGTAAAACATTTGAGTACTTCTTCCACCACTGGTCATCAGGCTGAGGCTGTGAGCCACGTCTGCTACACTCGCACATCAAACACTATGTTGTTCCACATGCACTGGTGCGTGCCTGTGCAAGACTGCATTCCAGTGTGACTGTCAACTGTCAACACAGGCAGATAGGCCTGTCTATTGAGAAATAGCTATCGCACCGTAATACAACAAAAGGAAACACAACAGGTACGCATGGCTATTGCAGATTATGAATACTCAAAGAAGCACAGTAGGTTAGACATCATCACAGGCAAATAAATGCGAACATGACGTCCTGCACAAATTATTGAGTCATTTCTAAATTACGATTACAACAGCAAACAAAGTTAACAACTCAAATAATGTTCAAATTTGTGCAACCAAAAGCCCACGTCCTCCTCTGTCGATTATATATAATAATAATGATAATAATACATTTTATTTGTAATGCACTTTTCATTCACAAGGAATCTCAAAGTGCCACATGGTAAAACATCATCAATCATATAAAGTTAAAAGCAAGATTTAAAAACAGACTAAACAACAATTCAACACGAAAATGCCCTCTGAAACAAAAACGTTTTCAGGCCTATTTTAAAAGAGTCCAGGGTCTGTGGTGCTCTCAGGTTAATAGGAAGGCTGTTCCACAGGCGCGGCGCTGCCGAGCAGAAGGCCCGGTCACCCATAGTACTAGGTTTGTACCAGGGACATCGAGGAGGAATCTGCTTGTAGATCTGAGGGTGCGGGTGGAATTTTGTGGGGGCCTAATTAATTTCTGTAGGTAGGGAGGGGCATGTCCATCTATGCAGTTGTGGGTGATCAGCAGGACCTTGTAGTCGATCCTAGCTGAAACGGGGAGCCAGTGCAGTGAAAATAGGATCGGTGTTATGTGATCGTGCTTACGCACTCTCATTAGGACCCTGGCAGCGCTGTTTTGGATGTATTGCAGCTTCTGAATACTTTTGCCAGGAATCCCAATGAAGAGTGCGTTGCAGTAGTCCAGTCTAGAGGAGGCATGGACAAGTTTCTCTGCATCTGACAGGGTTAGAAGGGGGCGGAGTTTGGAGATGTTTTTGAGATGATAGAATGCAGTTCTGCACAGATATTTTATGTGGTCATTGAAAGTCAGGTGAGGGTCGAATTTAACACCTAAATTTGTGACTGAGGAGGAGAAGGGGATGACCTGACTGTCGAAGGTGAGATGAGATATGGGGCATGACTGGACCTGGTGTGGTGTGCCAACAAGGAGAGCTTCAGTTTTGTTGCTGTTTAACTGAAGGAAATTGTTGCTTGTCCATGCCTTTATCTCCTCCAGACAGGTAATGAGACATGAAATAGCTGCAGAGGGGGTGGGGGCCGTTTTAATGTACAGCTGTGTGTCATCAGCATAACAATGGAAAGACATTCCATGCCTGCTGATGACACTGCCGAGGGGTAACATGTAAATTATGAAGAGGAGGGGGCCGAGAACTGACCCCTGCGGGACACCACAGGTGACGGGGAGCAGTTTGGACTTGCACCCTCCTAGTGAGACATATTCAGTCCTATCAGAAAGATAGGACTGAAACCACTTGAGTGCAGAGTCTGACAGTCCAATGGTGGTATGTAGACGCTCCAGGAGGATAGAGTGATCCACCGTGTCGAATGCAGCGGTTAGGTCAAGGAGGATGAGGAGTGATGGTGATCCGTCATCGGCTGTCATCAGCATATATATATAGTAGTCTACTACAGCATGAGACAACAGGGCTTGCACTTGAACTCTATAGTTCGAACATTATGTTAAATCTCGCTTAATGCTAGGAAGGAGACATAGAACCTTTTTGGTGACTCATGTTTGTGTAGCCTACTGGAATGTTGAGGTCGTGACCTCACTTGCCCACCCAGTCATCTTTTGTTAAGCAATGAGCGATTAATCACCACAGATTATAATCACTTGAACTGGCTAGATTTGTACAAGTTTGCACATTATCACTGGGCATTATGCAAAAAGTTCTATTCTCAGTTCCCGCCTCCATCTACTGGTGTGTTGGAGAAACGGCAGTCTCCCCTTATCTCTCAGAAGGAGATGATTGATCATCACCCTTTACAATACCTTAACCATTTAAATAGGGATGCTACCAGCACAGTGACCTTGTGGTTGAGTGTCCGCCCTGAGGTTGGGAGGCCACGGTTCAATCCCCCGGCCGGGGCATACCAAAGACTACAAAAAAGGGACCCAATGCCTCCCTGCTTGGCACTTAGGGGTTGAATTGAGGGTCCCTGCGATAGTATACTAGCGTCACGTCCAAGGGGTGTTCTTGTACATCAAGCTGCCTCATGCTACAGAAACAGGAGATAGGCTCCTGCCCTATGGGCCACATGGCTCGGCCAGGCTTACTTACTTATAGGGATGCTAGGATTGAAGTATAGCCTTCAAAATAGCAAAGTAAAAGGTGTATGCAGACACACAGGGCTGTAGTGAAACCGAGTGGTGGGAAAAGTACTCAAATGTTTTACTTAAGTAAAAGTATCAATACTGCAATGTAGAAGTACTCCGTTACAAGTAAAGGTCCAGAATAAAAAATGTACTTGAGTAAAAGTACAAAAGTATTGGTATCAACATGTACTTAAAGTACCAAAAGTAAAAGTACTAAAATGTTCGAAAAATAGCAGATCTACAAGCTCACAACGCGTCGCGATTTGACCTTGTAGAGCGGCTATTTTCAAATAGCCTAGGTATAAAATAGGGCTAAAGTGGTTAATGTATGTTTTATAATGTAATAATTTATATCTGCAAAGTAACTAGTAACTAAAGTTTTCAAATAATTGTAGTAAAAGTACAATATTTGCCACTGAGATGTAATGGAGTAGAAGTAAAAGTATAGAGAATTGAAAATACTCCAGTAAAGTAAAAGCACCTCAAAATGTGTACTTAAGTATAAGTATCTTGGACACTTCACCATATATACGAACTTGTGCCTTGGACCACCCTTTTTTCTTCTTCTTGTGATTATGCCTTTTTTCAATTTGCACTAATGCACTTGTATATATGTATCTTTTTCTGTTGTCCAAAAGAGCTGGAAATAAACATACTGAACTGAACTGAATAGTACTTGAGTAAATGTACTTAGTTACTTTACACCACTGGCGAAACGCACATTTGTGAGGGTTCACTTAAGATTATTACCCGTAGCTTAATTGCAGGCCATGCCTCCACCACTAGACTGAACATGACTTCATAGAGATGACAGACAAAATGTGACAACTCCACAAACCATGTGAAACATGCATGTGTGCATGACATTCTTGTCACTGAGGACTAAGGAATAAATTAAGCAGCAAGCAGAAATTTGGCTCTGTGCATAACTGTCGTCCCAGGTTTCAAGAAGGTGCATGGCACAAGTTAACCATTTCCAGTTAATCTCATCTGATATGAT
>NW_027660812.1:0-149404 GCF_963280865.1 Gymnoscopelus braueri | reverse complement strand
GCCCTAATGCCTTCTTTCAGACAAAACTGACTTCCACTTTCTTAAAAAAATCTTGGGTCAAAATAGCATTATTAGACTGAGATAAGCACTTTGGTGACATTTTCCTGTAACTTGTTCCCAGTACATTCTAAGTGGCTGCTGACTTTGTGAGGTCTCTAAAAGTGGGTTTTAGGAGCCCAACACAAAATACATGAGCCCCAATGCCTTCCTTCATACAAAACTGACACCACTTTCCTTAAAAAATCGTGGCTCAAAATGGCATTTTTGGGCTGAGATAAGCACTTTGGTGACATTTTCCTGTAACTTGTTCCCAGTACATTCTAAGTGGCTGCTGACTTTGTGAGGTCTCTAAAAGTGGGTTTTAGGAGCCCAACACAAAATACATGAGCCCTAATGCCTTCTTTCAGACAAAACTGACTTCCACTTTCTTAAAAAAATCTTGGGTCAAAATAGCATTATTAGACTGAGATAAGCACTTTGGTGACATTTTCCTGTAACTTGTTCCCAGTACATTCTAAGTGGCTGCTGACTTTGTGAGGTCTCTAAAAGTGGGTTTTAGGAGCCCAACACAAAATACATGAGCCCCAATGCCTTCCTTCATACAAAACTGACACCCACTTTCCTTAAAAAATCGTGGCTCAAAATGGCATTTTTGGGCTGAGATAAGCACTTTGGTGACATTTTCCTGTAACTTGTTCCCAGTACATTCTAAGTGGCTGCTGACTTTGTGAGGTCTCTAAAAGTGGGTTTTAGGAGCCCAACACAAAATACATGAGCCCTAATGCCTTCTTTCAGACAAAACTGACTTCCACTTTCTTAAAAAAATCTTGGGTCAAAATAGCATTATTAGACTGAGATAAGCACTTTGGTGACATTTTCCTGTAACTTGTTCCCAGTACATTCTAAGTGGCTGCTGACTTTGTGAGGTCTCTAAAAGTGGGTTTTAGGAGCCCAACACAAAATACATGAGCCCCAATGCCTTCCTTCATACAAAACTGACACCCACTTTCCTTAAAAAATCGTGGCTCAAAATGGCATTTTTGGGCTGAGATAAGCACTTTGGTGACATTTTCCTGTAACTTGTTCCCAGTACATTCTAAGTGGCTGCTGACTTTGTGAGGTCTCTAAAAGTGGGTTTTAGGAGCCCAACACAAAATACATGAGCCCCTAATGCCTTCTTTCAGGACAAAACTGACTTCCACTTTCTTAAAAAAATCTTGGGTCAAAATAGCATTATTAGACTGAGATAAGCACTTTGGTGACATTTTCCTGTAACTTGTTCCCAGTACATTCTAAGTGGCTGCTGACTTTGTGAGGTCTCTAAAAGTGGGTTTTAGGAGCCCAACACAAAATACATGAGCCCCAATGCCTTCCTTCATACAAAACTGACACCCACTTTCCTTAAAAAATCGTGGCTCAAAATGGCATTTTTGGGCTGAGATAAGCACTTTGGTGACATTTTCCTGTAACTTGTTCCCAGTACATTCTAAGTGGCTGCTGACTTTGTGAGGTCTCTAAAAGTGGGTTTTAGGAGCCCAACACAAAATACATGAGCCCTAATGCCTTCTTTCAGACAAAACTGACTTCCACTTTCTTAAAAAAATCTTGGGTCAAAATAGCATTATTAGACTGAGATAAGCACTTTGGTGACATTTTCCTGTAACTTGTTCCCAGTACATTCTAAGTGGCTGCTGACTTTGTGAGGTCTCTAAAAGTGGGTTTTAGGAGCCCAACACAAAATACATGAGCCCTAATGCCTTCTTTCAGACAAAACTGACTTCCACTTTCTTAAAAAAATCTTGGGTCAAAATAGCATTATTAGACTGAGATAAGCACTTTGGTGACATTTTCCCTGTAACTTGTTCCCAGTACATTCTAAGTGGCTGCTGACTTTGTGAGGTCTCTAAAAGTGGGTTTTAGGAGCCCAACACAAAATACATGAGCCCCAATGCCTTCCTTCATACAAAACTGACACCCACTTTCCTTAAAAAATCGTGGCTCAAAATGGCATTTTTGGGCTGAGATAAGCACTTTGGTGACATTTTCCTGTAACTTGTTCCCAGTACATTCTAAGTGGCTGCTGACTTTGTGAGGTCTCTAAAAGTGGGTTTTAGGAGCCCAACACAAAATACATGAGCCCCAATGCCTTCCTTCATACAAAACTGACACCCACTTTCCTTAAAAAATCGTGGCTCAAAATGGCATTTTTGGGCTGAGATAAGCACTTTGGTGACATTTTCCTGTAACTTGTTCCCAGTACATTCTAAGTGGCTGCTGACTTTGTGAGGTCTCTAAAAGTGGGTTTTAGGAGCCCAACACAAAATACATGAGCCCTAATGCCTTCTTTCAGACAAAACTGACTTCCACTTTCTTAAAAAAATCTTGGGTCAAAATAGCATTATTAGACTGAGATAAGCACTTTGGTGACATTTTCCTGTAACTTGTTCCCAGTACATTCTAAGTGGCTGCTGACTTTGTGAGGTCTCTAAAAGTGGGTTTTAGGAGCCCAACACAAAATACATGAGCCCCAATGCCTTCCTTCATACAAAACTGACACCCACTTTCCTTAAAAAATCGTGGCTCAAAATGGCATTTTTGGGCTGAGATAAGCACTTTGGTGACATTTTCCTGTAACTTGTTCCCAGTACATTCTAAGTGGCTGCTGACTTTGTGAGGTCTCTAAAAGTGGGTTTTAGGAGCCCAACACAAAATACATGAGCCCCAATGCCTTCCTTCATACAAAACTGACACCCACTTTCCTTAAAAAATCGTGGCTCAAAATGGCATTTTTGGGCTGAGATAAGCACTTTGGTGACATTTTCCTGTAACTTGTTCCCAGTACATTCTAAGTGGCTGCTGACTTTGTGAGGTCTCTAAAAGTGGGTTTTAGGAGCCCAACACAAAATACATGAGCCCTAATGCCTTCTTTCAGACAAAACTGACTTCCACTTTCTTAAAAAAATCTTGGGTCAAAATAGCATTATTAGACTGAGATAAGCACTTTGGTGACATTTTCCTGTAACTTGTTCCCAGTACATTCTAAGTGGCTGCTGACTTTGTGAGGTCTCTAAAAGTGGGTTTTAGGAGCCCAACACAAAATACATGAGCCCCAATGCCTTCCTTCATACAAAACTGACACCCACTTTCCTTAAAAAATCGTGGCTCAAAATGGCATTTTTGGGCTGAGATAAGCACTTTGGTGACATTTTCCTGTAACTTGTTCCCAGTACATTCTAAGTGGCTGCTGACTTTGTGAGGTCTCTAAAAGTGGGTTTTAGGAGCCCAACACAAAATACATGAGCCCTAATGCCTTCTTTCAGACAAAACTGACTTCCACTTTCTTAAAAAAATCTTGGGTCAAAATAGCATTATTAGACTGAGATAAGCACTTTGGTGACATTTTCCTGTAACTTGTTCCCAGTACATTCTAAGTGGCTGCTGACTTTGTGAGGTCTCTAAAAGTGGGTTTTAGGAGCCCAACACAAAATACATGAGCCCCAATGCCTTCCTTCATACAAAACTGACACCCACTTTCCTTAAAAAATCGTGGCTCAAAATGGCATTTTTGGGCTGAGATAAGCACTTTGGTGACATTTTCCTGTAACTTGTTCCCAGTACATTCTAAGTGGCTGCTGACTTTGTGAGGTCTCTAAAAGTGGGTTTTAGGAGCCCAACACAAAATACATGAGCCCTAATGCCTTCCTTCAGACAGAACTGACACCCACTTTCTTTAAAAAATCGTGGTTCAAAATAGCATTTTTGGGCTGAGATAAGCACTTTGGTGACATTTTCCTGTAACTTGTTCCCAGTACATTTTAAGTGGCTGCTGACTTTGTGAGGTCTGTAAAATTGGGTTTTAGGAGCCCAACACAAAATACATGAGCCCTAATGCCTTCTTTCAGACAAAACTGACTTCCACTTTCTTAAAAAAATCTTGGGTCAAAATAGCATTATTAGACTGAGATAAGCACTTTGGTGACATTTTCCTGTAACTTGTTCCCAGTACATTCTAAGTGGCTGCTGACTTTGTGAGGTCTCTAAAAGTGGGTTTTAGGAGCCCAACACAAAATACATGAGCCCCAATGCCTTCCTTCATACAAAACTGACACCCACTTTCCTTAAAAAATCGTGGCTCAAAATGGCATTTTTGGGCTGAGATAAGCACTTTGGTGACATTTTCCTGTAACTTGTTCCCAGTACATTCTAAGTGGCTGCTGACTTTGTGAGGTCTCTAAAAGTGGGTTTTAGGAGCCCAACACAAAATACATGAGCCCCAATGCCTTCCTTCATACAAAACTGACACCCACTTTCCTTAAAAAATCGTGGCTCAAAATGGCATTTTTGGGCTGAGATAAGCACTTTGGTGACATTTTCCTGTAACTTGTTCCCAGTACATTCTAAGTGGCTGCTGACTTTGTGAGGTCTCTAAAAGTGGGTTTTAGGAGCCCAACACAAAATACATGAGCCCTAATGCCTTCTTTCAGACAAAACTGACTTCCACTTTCTTAAAAAAATCTTGGGTCAAAATAGCATTATTAGACTGAGATAAGCACTTTGGTGACATTTTCCTGTAACTTGTTCCCAGTACATTCTAAGTGGCTGCTGACTTTGTGAGGTCTCTAAAAGTGGGTTTTAGGAGCCCAACACAAAATACATGAGCCCCAATGCCTTCCTTCATACAAAACTGACACCCACTTTCCTTAAAAAATCGTGGCTCAAAATGGCATTTTTGGGCTGAGATAAGCACTTTGGTGACATTTTCCTGTAACTTGTTCCCAGTACATTCTAAGTGGCTGCTGACTTTGTGAGGTCTCTAAAAGTGGGTTTTAGGAGCCCAACACAAAATACATGAGCCCTAATGCCTTCTTTCAGACAAAACTGACTTCCACTTTCTTAAAAAAATCTTGGGTCAAAATAGCATTATTAGACTGAGATAAGCACTTTGGTGACATTTTCCTGTAACTTGTTCCCAGTACATTCTAAGTGGCTGCTGACTTTGTGAGGTCTCTAAAAGTGGGTTTTAGGAGCCCAACACAAAATACATGAGCCCCAATGCCTTCCTTCATACAAAACTGACACCCACTTTCCTTAAAAAATCGTGGCTCAAAATGGCATTTTTGGGCTGAGATAAGCACTTTGGTGACATTTTCCTGTAACTTGTTCCCAGTACATTCTAAGTGGCTGCTGACTTTGTGAGGTCTCTAAAAGTGGGTTTTAGGAGCCCAACACAAAATACATGAGCCCTAATGCCTTCCTTCAGACAGAACTGACACCCACTTTCTTTAAAAAATCGTGGTTCAAAATAGCATTTTTGGGCTGAGATAAGCACTTTGGTGACATTTTCCTGTAACTTGTTCCCAGTACATTTTAAGTGGCTGCTGACTTTGTGAGGTCTGTAAAATTGGGTTTTAGGAGCCCAACACAAAATACATGAGCCCTAATGCCTTCTTTCAGACAAAACTGACTTCCACTTTCTTAAAAAAATCTTGGGTCAAAATAGCATTATTAGACTGAGATAAGCACTTTGGTGACATTTTCCTGTAACTTGTTCCCAGTACATTCTAAGTGGCTGCTGACTTTGTGAGGTCTCTAAAAGTGGGTTTTAGGAGCCCAACACAAAATACATGAGCCCCAATGCCTTCCTTCATACAAAACTGACACCCACTTTCCTTAAAAAATCGTGGCTCAAAATGGCATTTTTGGGCTGAGATAAGCACTTTGGTGACATTTTCCTGTAACTTGTTCCCAGTACATTCTAAGTGGCTGCTGACTTTGTGAGGTCTCTAAAAGTGGGTTTTAGGAGCCCAACACAAAATACATGAGCCCCAATGCCTTCCTTCATACAAAACTGACACCCACTTTCCTTAAAAAATCGTGGCTCAAAATGGCATTTTTGGGCTGAGATAAGCACTTTGGTGACATTTTCCTGTAACTTGTTCCCAGTACATTCTAAGTGGCTGCTGACTTTGTGAGGTCTCTAAAAGTGGGTTTTAGGAGCCCAACACAAAATACATGAGCCCTAATGCCTTCTTTCAGACAAAACTGACTTCCACTTTCTTAAAAAAATCTTGGGTCAAAATAGCATTATTAGACTGAGATAAGCACTTTGGTGACATTTTCCTGTAACTTGTTCCCAGTACATTCTAAGTGGCTGCTGACTTTGTGAGGTCTCTAAAAGTGGGTTTTAGGAGCCCAACACAAAATACATGAGCCCCAATGCCTTCCTTCATACAAAACTGACACCCACTTTCCTTAAAAAATCGTGGCTCAAAATGGCATTTTTGGGCTGAGATAAGCACTTTGGTGACATTTTCCTGTAACTTGTTCCCAGTACATTCTAAGTGGCTGCTGACTTTGTGAGGTCTCTAAAAGTGGGTTTTAGGAGCCCAACACAAAATACATGAGCCCTAATGCCTTCTTTCAGACAAAACTGACTTCCACTTTCTTAAAAAAATCTTGGGTCAACATAGCATTATTAGACTGAGATAAGCACTTTGGTGACATTTTCCTGTAACTTGTTCCCAGTACATTCTAAGTGGCTGCTGACTTTGTGAGGTCTCTAAAAGTGGGTTTTAGGAGCCCAACACAAAATACATGAGCCCCAATGCCTTCCTTCATACAAAACTGACACCCACTTTCCTTAAAAAATCGTGGCTCAAAATGGCATTTTTGGGCTGAGATAAGCACTTTGGTGACATTTTCCTGTAACTTGTTCCCAGTACATTCTAAGTGGCTGCTGACTTTGTGAGGTCTCTAAAAGTGGGTTTTAGGAGCCCAACACAAAATACATGAGCCCTAATGCCTTCTTTCAGACAAAACTGACTTCCACTTTCTTAAAAAAATCTTGGGTCAAAATAGCATTATTAGACTGAGATAAGCACTTTGGTGACATTTTCCTGTAACTTGTTCCCAGTACATTCTAAGTGGCTGCTGACTTTGTGAGGTCTCTAAAAGTGGGTTTTAGGAGCCCAACACAAAATACATGAGCCCCAATGCCTTCCTTCATACAAAACTGACACCCACTTTCCTTAAAAAATCGTGGCTCAAAATGGCATTTTTGGGCTGAGATAAGCACTTTGGTGACATTTTCCTGTAACTTGTTCCCAGTACATTCTAAGTGGCTGCTGACTTTGTGAGGTCTCTAAAAGTGGGTTTTAGGAGCCCAACACAAAATACATGAGCCCTAATGCCTTCTTTCAGACAAAACTGACTTCCACTTTCTTAAAAAAATCTTGGGTCAAAATAGCATTATTAGACTGAGATAAGCACTTTGGTGACATTTTCCTGTAACTTGTTCCCAGTACATTCTAAGTGGCTGCTGACTTTGTGAGGTCTCTAAAAGTGGGTTTTAGGAGCCCAACACAAAATACATGAGCCCCAATGCCTTCCTTCATACAAAACTGACACCCACTTTCCTTAAAAAATCGTGGCTCAAAATGGCATTTTTGGGCTGAGATAAGCACTTTGGTGACATTTTCCTGTAACTTGTTCCCAGTACATTCTAAGTGGCTGCTGACTTTGTGAGGTCTCTAAAAGTGGGTTTTAGGAGCCCAACACAAAATACATGAGCCCTAATGCCTTCTTTCAGACAAAACTGACTTCCACTTTCTTAAAAAAATCTTGGGTCAAAATAGCATTATTAGACTGAGATAAGCACTTTGGTGACATTTTCCTGTAACTTGTTCCCAGTACATTCTAAGTGGCTGCTGACTTTGTGAGGTCTCTAAAAGTGGGTTTTAGGAGCCCAACACAAAATACATGAGCCCCAATGCCTTCCTTCATACAAAACTGACACCCACTTTCCTTAAAAAATCGTGGCTCAAAATGGCATTTTTGGGCTGAGATAAGCACTTTGGTGACATTTTCCTGTAACTTGTTCCCAGTACATTCTAAGTGGCTGCTGACTTTGTGAGGTCTCTAAAAGTGGGTTTTAGGAGCCCAACACAAAATACATGAGCCCTAATGCCTTCTTTCAGACAAAACTGACTTCCACTTTCTTAAAAAAATCTTGGGTCAAAATAGCATTATTAGACTGAGATAAGCACTTTGGTGACATTTTCCTGTAACTTGTTCCCAGTACATTCTAAGTGGCTGCTGACTTTGTGAGGTCTCTAAAAGTGGGTTTTAGGAGCCCAACACAAAATACATGAGCCCCAATGCCTTCCTTCATACAAAACTGACACCCACTTTCCTTAAAAAATCGTGGCTCAAAATGGCATTTTTGGGCTGAGATAAGCACTTTGGTGACATTTTCCTGTAACTTGTTCCCAGTACATTCTAAGTGGCTGCTGACTTTGTGAGGTCTCTAAAAGTGGGTTTTAGGAGCCCAACACAAAATACATGAGCCCTAATGCCTTCCTTCAGACAGAACTGACACCCACTTTCTTTAAAAAATCGTGGTTCAAAATAGCATTTTTGGGCTGAGATAAGCACTTTGGTGACATTTTCCTGTAACTTGTTCCCAGTACATTCTAAGTGGCTGCTGACTTTGTGAGGTCTCTAAAAGTGGGTTTTAGGAGCCCAACACAAAATACATGAGCCCCAATGCCTTCCTTCATACAAAACTGACACCCACTTTCCTTAAAAAATCGTGGCTCAAAATGGCATTTTTGGGCTGAGATAAGCACTTTGGTGACATTTTCCTGTAACTTGTTCCCAGTACATTCTAAGTGGCTGCTGACTTTGTGAGGTCTCTAAAAGTGGGTTTTAGGAGCCCAACACAAAATACATGAGCCCTAATGCCTTCTTTCAGACAAAACTGACTTCCACTTTCTTAAAAAAATCTTGGGTCAAAATAGCATTATTAGACTGAGATAAGCACTTTGGTGACATTTTCCTGTAACTTGTTCCCAGTACATTCTAAGTGGCTGCTGACTTTGTGAGGTCTCTAAAAGTGGGTTTTAGGAGCCCAACACAAAATACATGAGCCCCAATGCCTTCCTTCATACAAAACTGACACCCACTTTCCTTAAAAAATCGTGGCTCAAAATGGCATTTTTGGGCTGAGATAAGCACTTTGGTGACATTTTCCTGTAACTTGTTCCCAGTACATTCTAAGTGGCTGCTGACTTTGTGAGGTCTCTAAAAGTGGGTTTTAGGAGCCCAACACAAAATACATGAGCCCTAATGCCTTCTTTCAGACAAAACTGACTTCCACTTTCTTAAAAAAATCTTGGGTCAAAATAGCATTATTAGACTGAGATAAGCACTTTGGTGACATTTTCCTGTAACTTGTTCCCAGTACATTCTAAGTGGCTGCTGACTTTGTGAGGTCTCTAAAAGTGGGTTTTAGGAGCCCAACACAAAATACATGAGCCCCAATGCCTTCCTTCATACAAAACTGACACCCACTTTCCTTAAAAAATCGTGGCTCAAAATGGCATTTTTGGGCTGAGATAAGCACTTTGGTGACATTTTCCTGTAACTTGTTCCCAGTACATTCTAAGTGGCTGCTGACTTTGTGAGGTCTCTAAAAGTGGGTTTTAGGAGCCCAACACAAAATACATGAGCCCTAATGCCTTCTTTCAGACAAAACTGACTTCCACTTTCTTAAAAAAATCTTGGGTCAAAATAGCATTATTAGACTGAGATAAGCACTTTGGTGACATTTTCCTGTAACTTGTTCCCAGTACATTCTAAGTGGCTGCTGACTTTGTGAGGTCTCTAAAAGTGGGTTTTAGGAGCCCAACACAAAATACATGAGCCCCAATGCCTTCCTTCATACAAAACTGACACCCACTTTCCTTAAAAAATCGTGGCTCAAAATGGCATTTTTGGGCTGAGATAAGCACTTTGGTGACATTTTCCTGTAACTTGTTCCCAGTACATTCTAAGTGGCTGCTGACTTTGTGAGGTCTCTAAAAGTGGGTTTTAGGAGCCCAACACAAAATACATGAGCCCTAATGCCTTCTTTCAGACAAAACTGACTTCCACTTTCTTAAAAAAATCTTGGGTCAAAATAGCATTATTAGACTGAGATAAGCACTTTGGTGACATTTTCCTGTAACTTGTTCCCAGTACATTCTAAGTGGCTGCTGACTTTGTGAGGTCTCTAAAAGTGGGTTTTAGGAGCCCAACACAAAATACATGAGCCCCAATGCCTTCCTTCATACAAAACTGACACCCACTTTCCTTAAAAAATCGTGGCTCAAAATGGCATTTTTGGGCTGAGATAAGCACTTTGGTGACATTTTCCTGTAACTTGTTCCCAGTACATTCTAAGTGGCTGCTGACTTTGTGAGGTCTCTAAAAGTGGGTTTTAGGAGCCCAACACAAAATACATGAGCCCTAATGCCTTCTTTCAGACAAAACTGACTTCCACTTTCTTAAAAAAATCTTGGGTCAAAATAGCATTATTAGACTGAGATAAGCACTTTGGTGACATTTTCCTGTAACTTGTTCCCAGTACATTCTAAGTGGCTGCTGACTTTGTGAGGTCTCTAAAAGTGGGTTTTAGGAGCCCAACACAAAATACATGAGCCCCAATGCCTTCCTTCATACAAAACTGACACCCACTTTCCTTAAAAAATCGTGGCTCAAAATGGCATTTTTGGGCTGAGATAAGCACTTTGGTGACATTTTCCTGTAACTTGTTCCCAGTACATTCTAAGTGGCTGCTGACTTTGTGAGGTCTCTAAAAGTGGGTTTTAGGAGCCCAACACAAAATACATGAGCCCTAATGCCTTCCTTCAGACAGAACTGACACCCACTTTCTTTAAAAAATCGTGGTTCAAAATAGCATTTTTGGCTGAGATAAGCACTTTGGTGACATTTTCCTGTAACTTGTTCCCAGTACATTCTAAGTGGCTGCTGACTTTGTGAGGTCTCTAAAAGTGGGTTTTAGGAGCCCAACACAAAATACATGAGCCCCAATGCCTTCCTTCATACAAAACTGACACCCACTTTCCTTAAAAAATCGTGGCTCAAAATGGCATTTTTGGGCTGAGATAAGCACTTTGGTGACATTTTCCTGTAACTTGTTCCCAGTACATTCTAAGTGGCTGCTGACTTTGTGAGGTCTCTAAAAGTGGGTTTTAGGAGCCCAACACAAAATACATGAGCCCTAATGCCTTCTTTCAGACAAAACTGACTTCCACTTTCTTAAAAAAATCTTGGGTCAAAATAGCATTATTAGACTGAGATAAGCACTTTGGTGACATTTTCCTGTAACTTGTTCCCAGTACATTCTAAGTGGCTGCTGACTTTGTGAGGTCTCTAAAAGTGGGTTTTAGGAGCCCAACACAAAATACATGAGCCCCAATGCCTTCCTTCATACAAAACTGACACCCACTTTCCTTAAAAAATCGTGGCTCAAAATGGCATTTTTGGGCTGAGATAAGCACTTTGGTGACATTTTCCTGTAACTTGTTCCCAGTACATTCTAAGTGGCTGCTGACTTTGTGAGGTCTCTAAAAGTGGGTTTTAGGAGCCCAACACAAAATACATGAGCCCTAATGCCTTCTTTCAGACAAAACTGACTTCCACTTTCTTAAAAAAATCTTGGGTCAAAATAGCATTATTAGACTGAGATAAGCACTTTGGTGACATTTTCCTGTAACTTGTTCCCAGTACATTCTAAGTGGCTGCTGACTTTGTGAGGTCTCTAAAAGTGGGTTTTAGGAGCCCAACACAAAATACATGAGCCCCAATGCCTTCCTTCATACAAAACTGACACCCACTTTCCTTAAAAAATCGTGGCTCAAAATGGCATTTTTGGGCTGAGATAAGCACTTTGGTGACATTTTCCTGTAACTTGTTCCCAGTACATTCTAAGTGGCTGCTGACTTTGTGAGGTCTCTAAAAGTGGGTTTTAGGAGCCCAACACAAAATACATGAGCCCTAATGCCTTCTTTCAGACAAAACTGACTTCCACTTTCTTAAAAAAATCTTGGGTCAAAATAGCATTATTAGACTGAGATAAGCACTTTGGTGACATTTTCCTGTAACTTGTTCCCAGTACATTCTAAGTGGCTGCTGACTTTGTGAGGTCTCTAAAAGTGGGTTTTAGGAGCCCAACACAAAATACATGAGCCCCAATGCCTTCCTTCATACAAAACTGACACCCACTTTCCTTAAAAAATCGTGGCTCAAAATGGCATTTTTGGGCTGAGATAAGCACTTTGGTGACATTTTCCTGTAACTTGTTCCCAGTACATTCTAAGTGGCTGCTGACTTTGTGAGGTCTCTAAAAGTGGGTTTTAGGAGCCCAACACAAAATACATGAGCCCTAATGCCTTCTTTCAGACAAAACTGACTTCCACTTTCTTAAAAAAATCTTGGGTCAAAATAGCATTATTAGACTGAGATAAGCACTTTGGTGACATTTTCCTGTAACTTGTTCCCAGTACATTCTAAGTGGCTGCTGACTTTGTGAGGTCTCTAAAAGTGGGTTTTAGGAGCCCAACACAAAATACATGAGCCCCAATGCCTTCCTTCATACAAAACTGACACCCACTTTCCTTAAAAAATCGTGGCTCAAAATGGCATTTTTGGGCTGAGATAAGCACTTTGGTGACATTTTCCTGTAACTTGTTCCCAGTACATTCTAAGTGGCTGCTGACTTTGTGAGGTCTCTAAAAGTGGGTTTTAGGAGCCCAACACAAAATACATGAGCCCCAATGCCTTCCTTCAGACAAAACTGACACCCACTTTCTTTAAATAATCGTGGCTCAAAATAGAATTTTTGGGCTGAGATAAGCACTTTGGTGACATTTTCCTGTAACTTGTTCCCAGTACATTCTAAGTGGCTGCTGACTTTGTGAGGTCTCTAAAAGTGGGTTTTAGGAGCCCAACACAAAATACATGAGCCCTAATGCCTTCTTTCAGACAAAACTGACTTCCACTTTCTTAAAAAAATCTTGGGTCAAAATAGCATTATTAGACTGAGATAAGCACTTTGGTGACATTTTCCTGTAACTTGTTCCCAGTACATTCTAAGTGGCTGCTGACTTTGTGAGGTCTCTAAAAGTGCGTTTTAGGAGCCCAACACAAAATACATGAGCCCCAATGCCTTCCTTCATACAAAACTGACACCCACTTTCCTTAAAAAATCGTGGCTCAAAATGGCATTTTTGGGCTGAGATAAGCACTTTGGTGACATTTTCCTGTAACTTGTTCCCAGTACATTCTAAGTGGCTGCTGACTTTGTGAGGTCTCTAAAAGTGGGTTTTAGGAGCCCAACACAAAATACATGAGCCCTAATGCCTTCTTTCAGACAAAACTGACTTCCACTTTCTTAAAAAAATCTTGGGTCAAAATAGCATTATTAGACTGAGATAAGCACTTTGGTGACATTTTCCTGTAACTTGTTCCCAGTACATTCTAAGTGGCTGCTGACTTTGTGAGGTCTCTAAAAGTGGGTTTTAGGAGCCCAACACAAAATACATGAGCCCCAATGCCTTCCTTCATACAAAACTGACACCCACTTTCCTTAAAAAATCGTGGCTCAAAATGGCATTTTTGGGCTGAGATAAGCACTTTGGTGACATTTTCCTGTAACTTGTTCCCAGTACATTCTAAGTGGCTGCTGACTTTGTGAGGTCTCTAAAAGTGGGTTTTAGGAGCCCAACACAAAATACATGAGCCCTAATGCCTTCTTTCAGACAAAACTGACTTCCACTTTCTTAAAAAAATCTTGGGTCAAAATAGCATTATTAGACTGAGATAAGCACTTTGGTGACATTTTCCTGTAACTTGTTCCCAGTACATTCTAAGTGGCTGCTGACTTTGTGAGGTCTCTAAAAGTGGGTTTTAGGAGCCCAACACAAAATACATGAGCCCCAATGCCTTCCTTCATACAAAACTGACACCCACTTTCCTTAAAAAATCGTGGCTCAAAATGGCATTTTTGGGCTGAGATAAGCACTTTGGTGACATTTTCCTGTAACTTGTTCCCAGTACATTCTAAGTGGCTGCTGACTTTGTGAGGTCTCTAAAAGTGGGTTTTAGGAGCCCAACACAAAATACATGAGCCCTAATGCCTTCTTTCAGACAAAACTGACTTCCACTTTCTTAAAAAAATCTTGGGTCAAAATAGCATTATTAGACTGAGATAAGCACTTTGGTGACATTTTCCTGTAACTTGTTCCCAGTACATTCTAAGTGGCTGCTGACTTTGTGAGGTCTCTAAAAGTGGGTTTTAGGAGCCCAACACAAAATACATGAGCCCCAATGCCTTCCTTCATACAAAACTGACACCCACTTTCCTTAAAAAATCGTGGCTCAAAATGGCATTTTTGGGCTGAGATAAGCACTTTGGTGACATTTTCCTGTAACTTGTTCCCAGTACATTCTAAGTGGCTGCTGACTTTGTGAGGTCTCTAAAAGTGGGTTTTAGGAGCCCAACACAAAATACATGAGCCCTAATGCCTTCTTTCAGACAAAACTGACTTCCACTTTCTTAAAAAAATCTTGGGTCAAAATAGCATTATTAGACTGAGATAAGCACTTTGGTGACATTTTCCTGTAACTTGTTCCCAGTACATTCTAAGTGGCTGCTGACTTTGTGAGGTCTCTAAAAGTGGGTTTTAGGAGCCCAACACAAAATACATGAGCCCCAATGCCTTCCTTCATACAAAACTGACACCCACTTTCCTTAAAAAATCGTGGCTCAAAATGGCATTTTTGGGCTGAGATAAGCACTTTGGTGACATTTTCCTGTAACTTGTTCCCAGTACATTCTAAGTGGCTGCTGACTTTGTGAGGTCTCTAAAAGTGGGTTTTAGGAGCCCAACACAAAATACATGAGCCCTAATGCCTTCCTTCAGACAGAACTGACACCCACTTTCTTTAAAAAATCGTGGTTCAAAATAGCATTTTTGGGCTGAGATAAGCACTTTGGTGACATTTTCCTGTAACTTGTTCCCAGTACATTCTAAGTGGCTGCTGACTTTGTGAGGTCTCTAAAAGTGGGTTTTAGGAGCCCAACACAAAATACATGAGCCCTAATGCCTTCCTTCAGACAGAACTGACACCCACTTTCTTTAAAAAATCGTGGTTCAAAATAGCATTTTTGGGCTGAGATAAGCACTTTGGTGACATTTTCCTGTAACTTGTTCCCAGTACATTTTAAGTGGCTGCTGACTTTGTGAGGTCTGTAAAATTGGGTTTTAGGAGCCCAACACAAAATACATGAGCCCTAATGCCTTCTTTCAGACAAAACTGACTTCCACTTTCTTAAAAAAATCTTGGGTCAAAATAGCATTATTAGACTGAGATAAGCACTTTGGTGACATTTTCCTGTAACTTGTTCCCAGTACATTCTAAGTGGCTGCTGACTTTGTGAGGTCTCTAAAAGTGGGTTTTAGGAGCCCAACACAAAATACATGAGCCCTAATGCCTTCTTTCAGACAAAACTGACACCCACTTTCTTTAAAAAATCTTGGGTCAAAATAGCATTTTTAGACTGAGATAAGCACTTTGGTGACATTTTCCTGTAACTTGTTCCCAGTACATTCTAAGTGGCTGCTGACTTTGTGAGGTCTCTAAAAGTGGGTTTTAGGAGCCCAACACAAAATACATGAGCCCCAATGCCTTCCTTCAGACAAAACTGACACCCACTTTCTTTAAAAAATCGTGGCTCAAAATAGAATTTTTGGGCTGAGATAAGCACTTTGGTGACATTTTCCTGTAACTTGTTCCCAGTACATTCTAAGTGGCTGCTGACTTTGTGAGGTCTCTAAAAGTGGGTTTTAGGAGCCCAACACAAAATACATGAGCCCTAATGCCTTCTTTCAGACAAAACTGACTTCCACTTTCTTAAAAAAATCTTGGGTCAAAATAGCATTATTAGACTGAGATAAGCACTTTGGTGACATTTTCCTGTAACTTGTTCCCAGTACATTCTAAGTGGCTGCTGACTTTGTGAGGTCTCTAAAAGTGGGTTTTAGGAGCCCAACACAAAATACATGAGCCCCAATGCCTTCCTTCATACAAAACTGACACCCACTTTCCTTAAAAAATCGTGGCTCAAAATGGCATTTTTGGGCTGAGATAAGCACTTTGGTGACATTTTCCTGTAACTTGTTCCCAGTACATTCTAAGTGGCTGCTGACTTTGTGAGGTCTCTAAAAGTGGGTTTTAGGAGCCCAACACAAAATACATGAGCCCTAATGCCTTCTTTCAGACAAAACTGACTTCCACTTTCTTAAAAAAATCTTGGGTCAAAATAGCATTATTAGACTGAGATAAGCACTTTGGTGACATTTTCCTGTAACTTGTTCCCAGTACATTCTAAGTGGCTGCTGACTTTGTGAGGTCTCTAAAAGTGGGTTTTAGGAGCCCAACACAAAATACATGAGCCCCAATGCCTTCCTTCATACAAAACTGACACCCACTTTCCTTAAAAAATCGTGGCTCAAAATGGCATTTTTGGGCTGAGATAAGCACTTTGGTGACATTTTCCTGTAACTTGTTCCCAGTACATTCTAAGTGGCTGCTGACTTTGTGAGGTCTCTAAAAGTGGGTTTTAGGAGCCCAACACAAAATACATGAGCCCTAATGCCTTCTTTCAGACAAAACTGACTTCCACTTTCTTAAAAAAATCTTGGGTCAAAATAGCATTATTAGACTGAGATAAGCACTTTGGTGACATTTTCCTGTAACTTGTTCCCAGTACATTCTAAGTGGCTGCTGACTTTGTGAGGTCTCTAAAAGTGGGTTTTAGGAGCCCAACACAAAATACATGAGCCCCAATGCCTTCCTTCATACAAAACTGACACCCACTTTCCTTAAAAAATCGTGGCTCAAAATGGCATTTTTGGGCTGAGATAAGCACTTTGGTGACATTTTCCTGTAACTTGTTCCCAGTACATTCTAAGTGGCTGCTGACTTTGTGAGGTCTCTAAAAGTGGGTTTTAGGAGCCCAACACAAAATACATGAGCCCTAATGCCTTCTTTCAGACAAAACTGACTTCCACTTTCTTAAAAAAATCTTGGGTCAAAATAGCATTATTAGACTGAGATAAGCACTTTGGTGACATTTTCCTGTAACTTGTTCCCAGTACATTCTAAGTGGCTGCTGACTTTGTGAGGTCTCTAAAAGTGGGTTTTAGGAGCCCAACACAAAATACATGAGCCCCAATGCCTTCCTTCATACAAAACTGACACCCACTTTCCTTAAAAAATCGTGGCTCAAAATGGCATTTTTGGGCTGAGATAAGCACTTTGGTGACATTTTCCTGTAACTTGTTCCCAGTACATTCTAAGTGGCTGCTGACTTTGTGAGGTCTCTAAAAGTGGGTTTTAGGAGCCCAACACAAAATACATGAGCCCCAATGCCTTCCTTCATACAAAACTGACACCCACTTTCCTTAAAAAATCGTGGCTCAAAATGGCATTTTTGGGCTGAGATAAGCACTTTGGTGACATTTTCCTGTAACTTGTTCCCAGTACATTCTAAGTGGCTGCTGACTTTG
Source organism: Gymnoscopelus braueri (assembly GCF_963280865.1). Taxonomy (NCBI): domain Eukaryota; kingdom Metazoa; phylum Chordata; class Actinopteri; order Myctophiformes; family Myctophidae; genus Gymnoscopelus; species Gymnoscopelus braueri. The sequence goes on along the minus strand of NW_027660812.1, from coordinate 131,990 downwards.
TGAGGTCTCTAAAAGTGGGTTTTAGGAGCCCAACACAAAATACATGAGCCCTAATGCCTTCTTTCAGACAAAACTGACTTCCACTTTCTTAAAAAAATCTTGGGTCAAAATAGCATTATTAGACTGAGATAAGCACTTTGGTGACATTTTCCTGTAACTTGTTCCCAGTACATTCTAAGTGGCTGCTGACTTTGTGAGGTCTCTAAAAGTGGGTTTTAGGAGCCCAACACAAAATACATGAGCCCCAATGCCTTCCTTCATACAAAACTGACACCCACTTTCCTTAAAAAATCGTGGCTCAAAATGGCATTTTTGGGCTGAGATAAGCACTTTGGTGACATTTTCCTGTAACTTGTTCCCAGTACATTCTAAGTGGCTGCTGACTTTGTGAGGTCTCTAAAAGTGGGTTTTAGGAGCCCAACACAAAATACATGAGCCCTAATGCCTTCTTTCAGACAAAACTGACTTCCACTTTCTTAAAAAAATCTTGGGTCAAAATAGCATTATTAGACTGAGATAAGCACTTTGGTGACATTTTCCTGTAACTTGTTCCCAGTACATTCTAAGTGGCTGCTGACTTTGTGAGGTCTCTAAAAGTGGGTTTTAGGAGCCCAACACAAAATACATGAGCCCCAATGCCTTCCTTCATACAAAACTGACACCCACTTTCCTTAAAAAATCGTGGCTCAAAATGGCATTTTTGGGCTGAGATAAGCACTTTGGTGACATTTTCCTGTAACTTGTTCCCAGTACATTCTAAGTGGCTGCTGACTTTGTGAGGTCTCTAAAAGTGGGTTTTAGGAGCCCAACACAAAATACATGAGCCCTAATGCCTTCTTTCAGACAAAACTGACTTCCACTTTCTTAAAAAAATCTTGGGTCAAAATAGCATTATTAGACTGAGATAAGCACTTTGGTGACATTTTCCTGTAACTTGTTCCCAGTACATTCTAAGTGGCTGCTGACTTTGTGAGGTCTCTAAAAGTGGGTTTTAGGAGCCCAACACAAAATACATGAGCCCCAATGCCTTCCTTCATACAAAACTGACACCCACTTTCCTTAAAAAATCGTGGCTCAAAATGGCATTTTTGGGCTGAGATAAGCACTTTGGTGACATTTTCCTGTAACTTGTTCCCAGTACATTCTAAGTGGCTGCTGACTTTGTGAGGTCTCTAAAAGTGGGTTTTAGGAGCCCAACACAAAATACATGAGCCCTAATGCCTTCTTTCAGACAAAACTGACTTCCACTTTCTTAAAAAAATCTTGGGTCAAAATAGCATTATTAGACTGAGATAAGCACTTTGGTGACATTTTCCTGTAACTTGTTCCCAGTACATTCTAAGTGGCTGCTGACTTTGTGAGGTCTCTAAAAGTGGGTTTTAGGAGCCCAACACAAAATACATGAGCCCCAATGCCTTCCTTCATACAAAACTGACACCCACTTTCCTTAAAAAATCGTGGCTCAAAATGGCATTTTTGGGCTGAGATAAGCACTTTGGTGACATTTTCCTGTAACTTGTTCCCAGTACATTCTAAGTGGCTGCTGACTTTGTGAGGTCTCTAAAAGTGGGTTTTAGGAGCCCAACACAAAATACATGAGCCCCAATGCCTTCCTTCATACAAAACTGACACCCACTTTCCTTAAAAAATCGTGGCTCAAAATGGCATTTTTGGGCTGAGATAAGCACTTTGGTGACATTTTCCTGTAACTTGTTCCCAGTACATTCTAAGTGGCTGCTGACTTTGTGAGGTCTCTAAAAGTGGGTTTTAGGAGCCCAACACAAAATACATGAGCCCTAATGCCTTCTTTCAGACAAAACTGACTTCCACTTTCTTAAAAAAATCTTGGGTCAAAATAGCATTATTAGACTGAGATAAGCACTTTGGTGACATTTTCCTGTAACTTGTTCCCAGTACATTCTAAGTGGCTGCTGACTTTGTGAGGTCTCTAAAAGTGGGTTTTAGGAGCCCAACACAAAATACATGAGCCCCAATGCCTTCCTTCATACAAAACTGACACCCACTTTCCTTAAAAAATCGTGGCTCAAAATGGCATTTTTGGGCTGAGATAAGCACTTTGGTGACATTTTCCTGTAACTTGTTCCCAGTACATTCTAAGTGGCTGCTGACTTTGTGAGGTCTCTAAAAGTGGGTTTTAGGAGCCCAACACAAAATACATGAGCCCCAATGCCTTCCTTCATACAAAACTGACACCCACTTTCCTTAAAAAATCGTGGCTCAAAATGGCATTTTTGGGCTGAGATAAGCACTTTGGTGACATTTTCCTGTAACTTGTTCCCAGTACATTCTAAGTGGCTGCTGACTTTGTGAGGTCTCTAAAAGTGGGTTTTAGGAGCCCAACACAAAATACATGAGCCCTAATGCCTTCTTTCAGACAAAACTGACTTCCACTTTCTTAAAAAAATCTTGGGTCAAAATAGCATTATTAGACTGAGATAAGCACTTTGGTGACATTTTCCTGTAACTTGTTCCCAGTACATTCTAAGTGGCTGCTGACTTTGTGAGGTCTCTAAAAGTGGGTTTTAGGAGCCCAACACAAAATACATGAGCCCCAATGCCTTCCTTCATACAAAACTGACACCCACTTTCCTTAAAAAATCGTGGCTCAAAATGGCATTTTTGGGCTGAGATAAGCACTTTGGTGACATTTTCCTGTAACTTGTTCCCAGTACATTCTAAGTGGCTGCTGACTTTGTGAGGTCTCTAAAAGTGGGTTTTAGGAGCCCAACACAAAATACATGAGCCCTAATGCCTTCTTTCAGACAAAACTGACTTCCACTTTCTTAAAAAAATCTTGGGTCAAAATAGCATTATTAGACTGAGATAAGCACTTTGGTGACATTTTCCTGTAACTTGTTCCCAGTACATTCTAAGTGGCTGCTGACTTTGTGAGGTCTCTAAAAGTGGGTTTTAGGAGCCCAACACAAAATACATGAGCCCCAATGCCTTCCTTCATACAAAACTGACACCCACTTTCCTTAAAAAATCGTGGCTCAAAATGGCATTTTTGGGCTGAGATAAGCACTTTGGTGACATTTTCCTGTAACTTGTTCCCAGTACATTCTAAGTGGCTGCTGACTTTGTGAGGTCTCTAAAAGTGGGTTTTAGGAGCCCAACACAAAATACATGAGCCCTAATGCCTTCTTTCAGACAAAACTGACTTCCACTTTCTTAAAAAAATCTTGGGTCAAAATAGCATTATTAGACTGAGATAAGCACTTTGGTGACATTTTCCTGTAACTTGTTCCCAGTACATTCTAAGTGGCTGCTGACTTTGTGAGGTCTCTAAAAGTGGGTTTTAGGAGCCCAACACAAAATACATGAGCCCCAATGCCTTCCTTCATACAAAACTGACACCCACTTTCCTTAAAAAATCGTGGCTCAAAATGGCATTTTTGGGCTGAGATAAGCACTTTGGTGACATTTTCCTGTAACTTGTTCCCAGTACATTCTAAGTGGCTGCTGACTTTGTGAGGTCTCTAAAAGTGGGTTTTAGGAGCCCAACACAAAATACATGAGCCCCAATGCCTTCCTTCATACAAAACTGACACCCACTTTCCTTAAAAAATCGTGGCTCAAAATGGCATTTTTGGGCTGAGATAAGCACTTTGGTGACATTTTCCTGTAACTTGTTCCCAGTACATTCTAAGTGGCTGCTGACTTTGTGAGGTCTCTAAAAGTGGGTTTTAGGAGCCCAACACAAAATACATGAGCCCTAATGCCTTCTTTCAGACAAAACTGACTTCCACTTTCTTAAAAAAATCTTGGGTCAAAATAGCATTATTAGACTGAGATAAGCACTTTGGTGACATTTTCCTGTAACTTGTTCCCAGTACATTCTAAGTGGCTGCTGACTTTGTGAGGTCTCTAAAAGTGGGTTTTAGGAGCCCAACACAAAATACATGAGCCCCAATGCCTTCCTTCATACAAAACTGACACCCACTTTCCTTAAAAAATCGTGGCTCAAAATGGCATTTTTGGGCTGAGATAAGTACTTTGGTGACATTTTCCTGTAACTTGTTCCCAGTACATTCTAAGTGGCTGCTGACTTTGTGAGGTCTCTAAAAGTGGGTTTTAGGAGCCCAACACAAAATACATGAGCCCTAATGCCTTCTTTCAGACAAAACTGACTTCCACTTTCTTAAAAAAATCTTGGGTCAAAATAGCATTATTAGACTGAGATAAGCACTTTGGTGACATTTTCCTGTAACTTGTTCCCAGTACATTCTAAGTGGCTGCTGACTTTGTGAGGTCTCTAAAAGTGGGTTTTAGGAGCCCAACACAAAATACATGAGCCCCAATGCCTTCCTTCATACAAAACTGACACCCACTTTCCTTAAAAAATCGTGGCTCAAAATGGCATTTTTGGGCTGAGATAAGCACTTTGGTGACATTTTCCTGTAACTTGTTCCCAGTACATTCTAAGTGGCTGCTGACTTTGTGAGGTCTCTAAAAGTGGGTTTTAGGAGCCCAACACAAAATACATGAGCCCCAATGCCTTCTTTCAGACAAAACTGACTTCCACTTTCTTAAAAAAATCTTGGGTCAAAATAGCATTATTAGACTGAGATAAGCACTTTGGTGACATTTTCCTGTAACTTGTTCCCAGTACATTCTAAGTGGCTGCTGACTTTGTGAGGTCTCTAAAAGTGGGTTTTAGGAGCCCAACACAAAATACATGAGCCCCAATGCCTTCCTTCATACAAAACTGACACCCACTTTCCTTAAAAAATCGTGGCTCAAAATGGCATTTTTGGGCTGAGATAAGCACTTTGGTGACATTTTCCTGTAACTTGTTCCCAGTACATTCTAAGTGGCTGTTGACTTTGTGAGGTCTCTAAAAGTGGGTTTTAGGAGCCCAACACAAAATACATGAGCCCTAATGCCTTCTTTCAGACAAAACTGACTTCCACTTTCTTAAAAAAATCTTGGGTCAAAATAGCATTATTAGACTGAGATAAGCACTTTGGTGACATTTTCCTGTAACTTGTTCCCAGTACATTCTAAGTGGCTGCTGACTTTGTGAGGTCTCTAAAAGTGGGTTTTAGGAGCCCAACACAAAATACATGAGCCCCAATGCCTTCCTTCATACAAAACTGACACCCACTTTCCTTAAAAAATCGTGGCTCAAAATGGCATTTTTGGGCTGAGATAAGCACTTTGGTGACATTTTCCTGTAACTTGTTCCCAGTACATTCTAAGTGGCTGCTGACTTTGTGAGGTCTCTAAAAGTGGGTTTTAGGAGCCCAACACAAAATACATGAGCCCTAATGCCTTCTTTCAGACAAAACTGACTTCCACTTTCTTAAAAAAATCTTGGGTCAAAATAGCATTATTAGACTGAGATAAGCACTTTGGTGACATTTTCCTGTAACTTGTTCCCAGTACATTCTAAGTGGCTGCTGACTTTGTGAGGTCTCTAAAAGTGGGTTTTAGGAGCCCAACACAAAATACATGAGCCCCAATGCCTTCCTTCATACAAAACTGACACCCACTTTCCTTAAAAAATCGTGGCTCAAAATGGCATTTTTGGGCTGAGATAAGCACTTTGGTGACATTTTCCTGTAACTTGTTCCCAGTACATTCTAAGTGGCTGCTGACTTTGTGAGGTCTCTAAAAGTGGGTTTTAGGAGCCCAACACAAAATACATGAGCCCTAATGCCTTCTTTCAGACAAAACTGACTTCCACTTTCTTAAAAAAATCTTGGGTCAAAATAGCATTATTAGACTGAGATAAGCACTTTGGTGACATTTTCCTGTAACTTGTTCCCAGTACATTCTAAGTGGCTGCTGACTTTGTGAGGTCTCTAAAAGTGGGTTTTAGGAGCCCAACACAAAATACATGAGCCCCAATGCCTTCCTTCATACAAAACTGACACCCACTTTCCTTAAAAAATCGTGGCTCAAAATGGCATTTTTGGGCTGAGATAAGCACTTTGGTGACATTTTCCTGTAACTTGTTCCCAGTACATTCTAAGTGGCTGCTGACTTTGTGAGGTCTCTAAAAGTGGGTTTTAGGAGCCCAACACAAAATACATGAGCCCTAATGCCTTCTTTCAGACAAAACTGACTTCCACTTTCTTAAAAAAATCTTGGGTCAAAATAGCATTATTAGACTGAGATAAGCACTTTGGTGACATTTTCCTGTAACTTGTTCCCAGTACATTCTAAGTGGCTGCTGACTTTGTGAGGTCTCTAAAAGTGGGTTTTAGGAGCCCAACACAAAATACATGAGCCCCAATGCCTTCCTTCATACAAAACTGACACCCACTTTCCTTAAAAAATCGTGGCTCAAAATGGCATTTTTGGGCTGAGATAAGCACTTTGGTGACATTTTCCTGTAACTTGTTCCCAGTACATTCTAAGTGGCTGCTGACTTTGTGAGGTCTCTAAAAGTGGGTTTTAGGAGCCCAACACAAAATACATGAGCCCTAATGCCTTCTTTCAGACAAAACTGACTTCCACTTTCTTAAAAAAATCTTGGGTCAAAATAGCATTATTAGACTGAGATAAGCACTTTGGTGACATTTTCCTGTAACTTGTTCCCAGTACATTCTAAGTGGCTGCTGACTTTGTGAGGTCTCTAAAAGTGGGTTTTAGGAGCCCAACACAAAATACATGAGCCCCAATGCCTTCCTTCATACAAAACTGACACCCACTTTCCTTAAAAAATCGTGGCTCAAAATGGCATTTTTGGGCTGAGATAAGCACTTTGGTGACATTTTCCTGTAACTTGTTCCCAGTACATTCTAAGTGGCTGCTGACTTTGTGAGGTCTCTAAAAGTGGGTTTTAGGAGCCCAACACAAAATACATGAGCCCTAATGCCTTCTTTCAGACAAAACTGACTTCCACTTTCTTAAAAAAATCTTGGGTCAAAATAGCATTATTAGACTGAGATAAGCACTTTGGTGACATTTTCCTGTAACTTGTTCCCAGTACATTCTAAGTGGCTGCTGACTTTGTGAGGTCTCTAAAAGTGGGTTTTAGGAGCCCAACACAAAATACATGAGCCCCAATGCCTTCCTTCATACAAAACTGACACCCACTTTCCTTAAAAAATCGTGGCTCAAAATGGCATTTTTGGGCTGAGATAAGCACTTTGGTGACATTTTCCTGTAACTTGTTCCCAGTACATTCTAAGTGGCTGCTGACTTTGTGAGGTCTCTAAAAGTGGGTTTTAGGAGCCCAACACAAAATACATGAGCCCTAATGCCTTCTTTCAGACAAAACTGACTTCCACTTTCTTAAAAAAATCTTGGGTCAAAATAGCATTATTAGACTGAGATAAGCACTTTGGTGACATTTTCCTGTAACTTGTTCCCAGTACATTCTAAGTGGCTGCTGACTTTGTGAGGTCTCTAAAAGTGGGTTTTAGGAGCCCAACACAAAATACATGAGCCCCAATGCCTTCCTTCATACAAAACTGACACCCACTTTCCTTAAAAAATCGTGGCTCAAAATGGCATTTTTGGGCTGAGATAAGCACTTTGGTGACATTTTCCTGTAACTTGTTCCCAGTACATTCTAAGTGGCTGCTGACTTTGTGAGGTCTCTAAAAGTGGGTTTTAGGAGCCCAACACAAAATACATGAGCCCTAATGCTATGGAGTTACATTTGTGTCTTTATTAACCAAACAAAAGAAAAAAAAATTGAGAGAGAAAAAATATAAACAGAGCAAAGAATAGTTTTGAATGAAAACAAATTAAAACGGCAAGCAAAAAAATATAATTTGTAAGCAAAGGAAATTGTATAAACAGAACACTTTTTTTTTCATTAAAACAAATTAAAAACGCAATCAAAAAAATATATTTGCAAGCAAAAAAAATTAAGACTTGAAAGAAAAGAAAAAATAATTGAGAACAAAACTTTTAAAATTCAAGAGTAAAAAAATAAGGAAAAACTGTTTAAACTACATTAAACAAAATACTTAGTAAAATGTTTGGGTAATAAAATGTTTTTAATGTTTTTTTTCCTTGTTTGCCAATGAAAGTTTTTTTTTTCTGATTGCAAAACGCCTTCTCTCTCAAAACCTAGAGTCTTTGGTCTCGATTCTTTTTTTCTCTCTTGCGGTTTATTTGTGTGAGGGGTGAAAGTTCAGAAGGCGGGTCCTACGCTGAAAAGATGTAAGACACCTCTCCATTGGCCATTGTCATAAACCCTCCCCATTGGCCACCTTCTTAAACCCTCCCTTTCCACCGGAACACGGAAGACATTCAGAATTTCACCGGCGCGAACTGGTCACAGGCTGCAGCAGCGCACAGCTGAGCAAACAAACAAACAGCTTGTGTTGCCCACATTTCGCCCAGCAGCACCAGTCGTCGTTCGTCGCAGATGTTTACTCTTAAACTGCTGTCATAAAGTTAACACGTAAGTATTTTTATATTGTTCACATGTTATGTCGACTTTATTTAGTTAAAAATGCATAGTTTCTACTAGTTGGACGTGACTTGCGCGTTCCAAGGCGTGTGCCTACATTACATCGCCATCCTGCATGTAGCGTGTAACCAGTGGTGGAAAAAGTACTCAAATGTTTTACTTAAGTAAAAGTATAGATACTGCAGTGTAGAAGTACTCTGTTACAGGTAAAAGTCCGAAATTCAACATTTACTTGAGTAAAAGTACAAAAGTATTGGTATCCAAATGTACTTAAAGTAAAAGTACTAAAATGTTTGAAAATAGCAGATCTACAAGCTCACAACGCGTCGCAGAGCTTGTAGATCGGCTATTTTCAAATAGCCTATGTATAAAATAGGGATAAAGTGGTTAATGTATGTTTTATAATGTAATAATTTACATCTGCAAAGTAACTAGTAACTACAGTTTTCAAATAATTGTAGTGGAGTAAAAGTACAATATTTGCCTCTGAGATGTAGTGGAGTAGAAGTAAAAGTATAGACGATTGGAAATACTCCAGTAAAGTAAAAGTACCTCAAAACTGTACTTGAGTAAATGTACTTAGTTACTTTACACCACTGCGTGTAACTACTGAAGTTACCAGGACAATTAATCTGTTAACCTTAGTTAATACTCTTTTTGTGATGTGGTGCAATTTAATTTTAGCGTTGTGTGTTGCAACTATTATCATTTGAGTCAATTAAAAGTGAGACACTGTCTCAACTATGACTCATCCCGCGTCCAAACAAATACAATCCCACGTTTAGGTTTTTACTCAGTTTATTAAACTTATATTTACAGAATTCTTGTTCTGGAAACTCAAATTAGTATGAAACTTAAGCAGCCAGAAAATGTCTGAGCCTAGCTCACTCTTATTTCCTATCACGAAACGTTCTACTGTACATGGTACTGTTTTAATAACCAGAGTACCCTAAGCGTTTGCAGCCTACTAACAGTCTAATAAATGCATTTAAAAATCACACAGATGCACATTCTGGCTCCTACAGCCTGTAGCCATGGCCCATGTCTTTTGGCCTTTTACACATAATGACACTAACTTCTCCTGTTCTCCCTGACAGAATGCAGAACCAACCAGGCCGACCCCAGGCCCAGTCCGGCCGACCCCAGGCCCAGTCCGGCCGACCCCAGGCCCAGTCCGGCCGACCCCAGGCCCAGTCCGGCCGTCCTCAGGCCCAGCCAGGCCCACCTCAGGCCCAGGTAGGATACTTTGCTCATTCATATACATATGCTCACCATGTGGTCATTGTGATACAACAGCCAAAATATAAACTTGCGTGTGGCTGGAATCAATTGTTAGTGGGTCTTATGTTCCGTGCTCTTATATTAACAATATTTTAATTAACCGTAACTCCTCAACTGTCATTCCAGTATGATGAGCGATCAGCCACTGAGGCTGTTCACCACCTCATGTCCATGCTCCACAGAGGGGAGCCTATAATGCACAGGCCTACAATCAGTACTGAGATGCACGGGTAAAAAAATGTTTTTGTAGTCTTGCACTGTTATTTTACATATGTACTGTGATTCAAGGCACTTGCTATGAATTGCATTTAGTGGCTTAATCATTCTTAATAGCACCAGTGCTATCATACAGCAGTGTTTATCAGTGTGGGGACCAGGGGTCCTTGACGTTAACTTCTCATTGTCACCCTTGCAGAATGCTAAACCAGCCAGGCCGACCTCAGGCCCAGCCAGACCCACCTCAGGCGCAGCCAGGCAGACCTCAAGCCCAGGTAAGGATACTTAGCTCATTCATATACATTTGCTCACCATGTGGTTATTGTATGACAACAGATAAACTTGCGTGTGGCTGGAATCAATTCTTAGTGGGTCTTATGTTCCGTGCTGTCATATTAACAATATTTTAATTAACCGTAACTCCTAAACTGTCATTCCAGCATGATGAGCGATCAGCCACTGTTCACCACCTCATGTCCATGCTCCACAGAGAGGAGCCTATAATGCACAGGCCTACAGTCAGTACTGAGATGCACGGGTAAAAAACATGTTTTGTAGTCTTACACCATGTTGTTGTACATATGTATTGTGATTCAAGGCACTTGCTATGAATTGCATTTAGTGGCTTAATCATTCTTAATAGCACCAGTGCTGTCATACAGCAGTGTTTATCAATGTGGGGACCAGGGGTCCTTGACGTTAACTTCTCATTGTCACCCTTGCAGAATGCTAAACCAGCCAGGCCGACCTCAGGCCCAGCCAGGCCCACCTCAGGACCAGGTAAGGATAATTTGCTCATTCATATAAATTTGCTCACCATGTTGTCATAATGGGGACAAAATATAAACTTGTTTTCCAATGGTGTGCGTGTGACTGGAATCAATTGTTGGTTGCTGATAACTCCTTAACTGTCCTTCCAGTATGTCCTTAACTGTCCTTCCAGTATGACCAGCGTGCAGCCGCGGAAGCTGCTCAGACATGTCTGTTAGTGCTCAACAGAGCCATTCCCGAGGAGCCTAGACCGTTTCAGAGTGCTACAACGGCAATGCTTACCGTAGATGATGAGATGCACAGGTAAAAAATCTAATTGTTTGTAGTATTACACAATGTTGTTGTACATATGCATTGTGATTCAAGGCACTTGCTATGAATTGCATTTAATGGCTTTATTAATATTAACAGCAGTGTTTATCAGTGTGGGGACCAGGGGTCCTTAAGGAAAATGACTTAATTTGCCCAAGTTATTTATTCTTTTTCCCCCAACTGTTTCGCTTAATAAAAATATGTTTAACATTGTTTTAAAATTGTAATTCTTATAGTGCCTTCCCTGGAACCTTTCTAAAAGGCCTTGCCAAAAACAAGGGTCCCCCTTGCCACGTTCCAGAAAAGAGGTCAAAGAAGTCGTGGAAGCCATTCCAGGTGAACTTCCTGTTACTGGCCTCCAAACATGACACTACACCTTCACCCCGTGATGAGCTGGAGCTCATGCAGGCAGGCATGGGAAAGAGGACATTGGCCATTACACACGACTTCAGTCATTCAGAGGTGCAATGTTTAATTTGAAATGCATATTTTGTTCCCAAGTGTATCAAGAGTATTATTGATTGTGTGGCAACAAAGCTATACTGTCTAAATACAAGTAGTTGAAGTTTTTCTTTTCCCTTATCAGTTATCCAGTTTATTAAGGACAGCATTTCCAAAGATGAACAACCTTCAGGACAGATGGCTTCTGTACAAAGCATCAGGTGCACTTTTAAGTTGTCACTAGACTTATTCCAACAAAGTTATTCATCCAATAGAGATGCAAAATAATGCACTATATACTGCATCATTTCAGTTGTGCTACATGCTTTTCAAAGGTGGAAATGGGAGGAGGAAAATGTCACGAGTCGTGTTGGACGCAAGGGGATACTCTGGTTCTGCCATCAGAAGTGCCTCCGGAGGTGGAGGAAAACAAACTCTCTACATAGTGCCCCTCCAAGATGAGCTGGACCTAACTCCGCTGCCAGCAGATGCTCCAGACTTCGCACTGATGCCAAAAGTGGCATGCAAACGTTGCATGACCTTAATGCCACTACAGATGTTGGCACTGCACATTGATCAGTGCGGAAACTCATCCGGCTCAGAAAACGAGGTAAAAATGTTTCCTACTTTGCCTCTTAGGCATGTGAGATCAAAGCTGTAAAAAGTTCACCTTCCAGTTGTAACTTGAGATTGTCCTTTGCTGATGAACTCCAACCTTAGCATATCTACCGGGTCATAACCCGAGATTGTCCTTTTCTGATGAACTCCAACCTCAGCATATCTACCGGGTCATGTTTTACTCCTCTGCTAACTTAGCATGTTTTACTCCTCTGCTCAGGCTGCAGATGTGGTGTTGCTGGAAGAGGAAGAACCAGAGTCCAGAGGTCAAAATTGCTTTCAGCAGGTGGGTCAAATGATGATGGTTGTCTACTTTCCCATTTTAAATGGAGCAATATAACATTCATATTAAGTTGTTTTAGGTCTTAGTTGCAATTCAAAATGCCTCAATGATTTTTATACCTTAATCTGCTTATTGGCGCTTATGTATGTTAAAATACACTTATTTTGGGGCTCAGGTGAGTGGGTGAGAGCTTTTTTTTTGTTTGTTAAATGTGCCCCTCACAATTCTGATTGTCAATGTTTTCCATGTGCCTGCATCTAGATGGATGGGGTCCAAAGTCCTGAGGGTTGTACCAGAGGGTTACCTGTGTTAGACAATATGGAACATGAGAGCTTCTGCGGTGAAAGGTAATTGTTTTTATGTCACAGGTCAGATATGAGGTAGTAGATGGTAATCTGTGTATATGTATTTACATGACAAGTGTAAATGTATTTTATTTACATTAGTATGGGGAAGGACTTCTGCCAGCTTGACCCGGCATGCTCCGATCGGGAAGATCTCTCACAGTTTGACCATGACAGCATTCGCTCCAATCTGGATCATATATCATGGTAAGCATTTGGCACATGGTAAGCAAATGTAACATTTCAATTCTTTTTGAAAGGGCCATGCATTCTATTCATTTGAATGTTTTTAAACTTAACAGCGAGGAGGACGTCATTCTATTCTTGGCAGCACAGATAGACCAAACCAAGACCTTCAACATTCTTGTGTCCAGAGATGGCATGGTGGAGAGGGGTCTGAAACTGTGGAACCGCCGGAAGAACAATGGTGGACCACAGAACCCACTGAGAGTGTCCTTCCTGGGAGAAAAGGGGGTCGATACTGGAGCACCAAAGGAGTTCCTGTCCAGTGAGTTTTATTCATATGTGGCACTAGGGTACATTATGTTGTAGAAAGTGTAAATAAATTATTTTAATTGCTATGCCATTTGGAAAACATCTGGAACAACATGCTTTTTTCCCCCTAGGATAGAATAACTGCATGTTTTTTTCTGTTTAGCTAAACTAATGCTGTTTTGTCTGTTTTTGCCTGTAGCAATGATTGCTACGATCGAGAAGCGGCTGTTCGAAGGGGAAAGGGAGAAGGGCAAAATGCCCAAGTACTCTACAAATGACGCCAACAATGACCTGTTCAAGTATGTTCTTCATTCTAGCTCTTAACCACTTGAAAGTTAGCATAACTATAGGCTCTGTTTGTGCATATCTGCGTTCCATGACTACAGTCTGGTACACATGGAGGGAAAACGGATTTGAATCCTGCCTACTATGAGCTTTATTTGCAGCTTTCAATTTGTAAATCTTGTAAACGGTGTGTGTGAAAGTTGATAAATTCTTCTTGCTGTCAGTTAGATCAGTACTTAAAACTGTCTTTATTTGTGTTTCATCCAGAGCTGCAGGTGAAATATTTGCAGTGAGCCTTGCCCAAGGAGGACCAGCACCACGGTTCCTGCAGGAGTGGTGCTACAATTACCTCGTCACTGGCTTTGTGGACAAAACTGATGTTATGCATTACCCCTTGATCAAAGAGGTATGTTTGGTAAACTGCTTCAGGTCATCTTAATGTGTAAAATGTCTTCTTTAGGTGCATAGAAAGTAATCTGACCCCAAGTTTTGAACAGTGGTTTTAGGCCATACCTTAATATGACTGTAGGTTCACTAAATGACAATTCATCAATAAGTTTGGTTCTCGCTTTAACTTAATTAGTTTTGCGGAGGCAAGTCGCTTAACAGGAATTAACTGTAAATTATTGATAATCTGTGAGATGGGTGAATATGTATGATGCTGTAGACGCATAACTCAAAAGTTGTGAGCTTAATCCTTGTTGCTTGTAAATAATTTCAGATTGAAGATGCATCTGACCCGTCTCCCCTCGCTGAAAGAATGGCAGACTGTGGCTACACTGGTAGAGTCGACGTGGACCATAAAGAGAGCATCATAAGGTTTGTTTTGCATTTTGATGTCTTCACTTGGAGAAATATTATACTATTGCATATGTACAGGTAGATTTTATTTTTCAATTATGAACTGAAGACTATAAAGTTAATGTACTGCTTTGAAGTGGTCTTTACACATGAGTGTTATAGCTAATTGTACAGTATACATTGTGTTTTGACATTGCTGTTATCCTTTTCCTTCTAGGGCTATTGTCTTGCACATCACCATCCACTGCACAGCAATGCTGCAACAGCTGCGGGAAGGCCTTGAGGTTTACGACCTCATCAAGGTCATACAAAAAAAGCCAGTGGAGTGTCGCAGTCTCTTCGTCGTTGGGGAAGCTGACTGAAGAATGCTGTTCATGTGCTTGTCAAGTTGTAAATCTGTATCAAATTGCACATGTTTTGCACTATTTCTTAAGGGCACTAACTGGCAGCCTCTCACGATCTGTTTATGTTTGATACAGATCGTGAGTAACTGTTCAACCAATATTTACTGGACATATTATTTATTTTCCTACAGTTGGCGTGTGTCACTGAAGTCGTTTCGTTTCATGTCATGTGAGATCAAATGGGTAGTAGTCTAGTGCACATCAATCTCTTGACAGTTGCTGACCAACGAAGGCAACAAAGTAGAGCCTCTCACTGTATAATCTCTAGTCTAGATTAATTTTTAAACTTATTTAAGCAGAGTAATGTTTCGGGGCACATTACTCTGCTTACTTACATAAAATTACTCTATGGTAGCATACAGTGTGCATCTTGTTTTTGAGATCAAAATGTTTTGAGATCAAAATGTTTTACTGTACTTACAGTACAGCTGCTGTACTAAAAGCAAGTGTCTGTCTACTGTAGAAATTTCTTATTGTTAATGGACTTGCAAACGCTGTATGCCGTAACTAAATGGAATGCTTTGATAAGTGTTGCATAAACAATGGCACTAAACTGACTGAATTGTCCTATCTGTTGTTTTACTTATTAAGACTGCAGCTGATGCATATTATGTCAGTTTTAGCATAAACATTTATGCTCATTGTGTATAATGTTGGTTGAATGTGAAGAAATATGGATACTAAGACTTGCATTTGTTAGGATATGAAGTAATTGGTTAACACTTGTATGTACTGTAGCTGAATACAATATTTCTGCTGAAATTAGGCCTATGGAAATATATTTGTTCCAGGGCATGTCCAAGGATTTAGCCAGGGTGCACAAGCTGGAGAGCCTCACATCTACATCAACGTGCAACAGACTTCATTCAGCTTTACAGCATTTGCATAACCTATTTTGCAGCCAAAGAAGGAAAAGTTTTAGGTTTAGCAGACTCTTAATGCTGAGCGATTTACAGTAAACGCATCAAATGCATAAATGGTCATTTAGTATCATGGGTAAACTAAAAGCTATACATTGAAACTACAACTATTTCCAGGTCAACAAATGAACCTGGCATCTGTCTATATAACATGCTATCTTAATTACAGGAGGATGGTGCAGGGCTTTACTGTCATACTGAAATATGGAGTTGAAAATATGAATGTATCATTTAAATGTACAGTCCTTAACTAATTGCAACTGAAACAAAAAATGTTCATATGAAATATATTTAAGACTTTACAATTCTCAGTGACAATTATGTGAAGAGACATTTCATTGTGGAGGCCTACTAAATAGCCTATGAATACGATTGGGTTTATTAGATAAAGCCCACCACAAAGTTGCCCATGTGGTTGGCTCTGCAGGAAGGTGTGGGGGAGGTCACTGGTCAGGCCGGACCTCATCTGTGAACATAACAGGGGAACCAGGTCGGGACGTTGTCCAAAATAGACCTGGCTGGAAGTAGAGTGGGGTTTTTATGGATACCGCTGATGTGGGTGTGGAGGGCAATGTTGATGTGGCGAGGAGGTGGATGTGAACATAGCCTTGGGCATCTCTGAGTACCACAGAGAAATAAAGGAGGTGGCAGAATTAGTGGAAGAGGGAAAAGAGAGGAAGGTTTAATACATCATACAAAACAGTGGAAGGAACATCAGGGGAACAGCAGGAGAGAACAGGTGACCGACCGTGACACGATTGAGATTTGGACACTATGGACTAGCATTGGGACTGTCACGCATTGGGAAACATAAGGATGTACTGTGTAAATGTGGGAAAGAAGGGACTGTGCAGCATGTGATGGAGTGCTCCAAATATACAATGGAGAGGAATGTCCTGTTCTCGATACAGTGCTAGATGCTGGGGTCTCCCTGCAATCTTCTCACACCTGTGGAATTTCAAAGTGCAGTGGGGAATGCATAATTATAATATGTTATGAAAGCTGTGATGGATTTTCTCTCTGACACGAGGAGAGTCATCCAAAAGGTCAACCAAATAACACTTTTTTTGTATAGGATTTCCTCTAGTCAGTAAGAATACCTTGAGGATTCTTACAGGGGCCCTCATCCAAGGTCATTTCGACTATGCATGCCCCTCATGCTACCACAACACCACCCAGGCCTTAAAAACAAGGCTCCAGACATCCCAAAACAAACTAGTAAGGCTACTTCTTGGCCGTAAACATACAACTCATCTAACCCCTGCTCATTTTGCTAGGGTTGGATGGCTCAGGGTTGAGGACAGAGTACGGCAACTTGCAATGGGCCTGGTCTACAAGATACACCACAACATTGGGATACCCATGTACCTGTCAAAGTATAAACGTAAATGTAAGTCCACAATCACAACACCAAAGGCAGCTCCACTGATCATGTCCAGATTTGGCAGAAACAAGGAATTGAACTCATTCTCCTGCTATGCAACAAAAATGTGGAATGCCCTTTTTATTATATATCTCCATGATTTGAGTATGTGGGGATCTCATTTGAAACAAGCCTTTGTCTTCTAAATAAAGATTTCAATCAATCAATCAATCAATTGAATGGCTGTGTGCAAATGCAGATCAATTGCTCCAGCCACTGAGGAGAGCCGGGCAGAACCGATTTTGGGCAGACAGACAGACAGACAGACAGACAGACAGAGCTACAGAGGCACAGAGCTTTGTGGAATTATAGTTGAGTTAAAATGTGCAGTACCCAACACAAACAATGGGAGGCAGTACTAGGCTGACGGGCGGCTAGTGTGCCGAAATTACAAAAGAAAGAAGAAGATGAAGTCAACCAAAAATAGTAAACAAGTATCAAACACAAACAGATCGTGAGAGGCTGCCAGAAAATCTATGTGTAAGTATTGTTAACTCCCATATAGTAATAGCATGCATGTTATGTTTTATTTGCTTCACTTTGATTAACGTGGTGGAAATAGCCTACATTATTTTTGCTGCTAGCCACTCAGGCGTTCTACAGTGAGGTAGGCCTAAATTTACAGCCAGTTAATAAATTAAGCGTAATAAATTATAATGCTCTATTTGTGATGTGGTGCTGACATTATTTTGTCATCCTTTGTTGCAACTACTACTAGGCTACTTAGTCAATTAAAAGTGTGACCATAAAAGAGCACCTGTCCACATGCAAATTGTAACTGGCCCTCCTATTAAAGTCTAAGCTTAACACCATAAATGACCAACTGTTCATATATGTTTTATTGCTACCAGTGTTGATGTATTTATATTATTGTATGTCTTTAAATGTGTCAATGAATTGAATACACAGGACCACTATAGAAACAAGCCCAAGCCAAGTTTTTACTTCAATATTAAATCAATCAATGAAAGGATCACTTCACCCATTTTAAACTTATCTTCATATAATTGGTCCTCACTCATGTTCATTATAAGATTACACCTTTTATGACTACTCACTGTCACAGAGGAGTCCATAAACCTGCCTATACCAGTGACATAATCAGTATGCAAGTTTGGTTTGGTTTTTGTTATTAATGCAAGAGCAATGTCTTCTATTTCTATGCTCTTGCATTAATTAATACATAATGACATAATATTGACCATACCCGCCTAATGAGATAAAATGGGTATTATGGCCTTTTCCACTCAATAACAATACTTCCCCTTGTCTTCCTGGCAGAATGCAGAACCAACCAGGCAGGTTACAGTTCCAGGTAAGGTTTTTTCCCAGAAAGTAAATGAGTAAGTAGTTACTTGTTTTCCAGTATTGTCCTTCAATAGCCAATTGTTAGTGAGTGACCTTTATGCTGTGCTCTGTATGATCAGTGTACAATATAGATATATTATATATATTTTTTTATGATCTCGAAGGTGCACACTTAAAATGTTGTGTATGTGAAACACTATCTTTGTTACTTTTATGTTAACTTATTTAAACCTTGTATTTTACCTTGTTTCAGGAACCCATGGGACGGCAGCTCTTGCAGAGAGTCAGGGATAGACTTGCCTCAGTGATTAACAGAGAGCCCATTGACTTTGAATACCTACACTTTGTTTGCTCTCAAGAGTTGCAGTTTGTTCGAGCTGGGGCAGCTTATATTGACTTTCCTGAGTATATAGTAGATAGTCTACAACAGCTGTCTGAAGTTGTCAGCACTTATCTATCACAGAGTAATGACCCTCCACTATTTGATGATGTAGCTGTTATGGAATATAGTGGAAGTGTAGGGCGACCCAAGCTTAACATAGAAATCCAAACACTCCTGAATCTACTCAGTACTGGGTTACCAATGACTTCTTTGGCTGACCTCCATGGGATTTCAAGGTCAACTCTTTACAGACAGATGAAACATCATAACCTCTCTGTCAGAAAATGCTATTCAGACATACCAGATGATGTGCTAGATCAGAAAGTTAGGTCTATAAAGACAAGAATGCCCCATGCTGGCTACAGGCTAGTGAAAGGATCTCTGCAAGCTATGGGGCATCGGATTACATGGAGAAGAGTAAAGATGTCGTTGCAGCGTGTGGATGGTGCAGGAATAGTTGCCAGGATGATCCAGCTGTCTTGCATTGCTAGACGGGCATACTCTGTTCCCGCTCCCTTGTCTCTTGTCCACATCGACACAAACCACAAGTTAATAAGGTGCTATTTCCTCTACTGGACTACTTCTGCCCTTTGACTTTCATGTCACCCAAATGCAATATCAGTGCTGTCTAACTATTTACTTTTTGTTAGGTACAACATTGTGATTTTCGGAGCAATTGATGGCTTTTCAAGGAAGGTGTGTTTAATTTTCAATCTCTCATTCATTATAATCTTGTAAATGTGAACTACAAGTGTCCCATTTCTTTACAGATCTTTTACATGGACACAGCTTTGAATAACAGAGCAGAGACGGCTTTTGGATTCTTTATGGATGGAGTTGAGAAACATGGATGGCCATCAAGGTAAGTGTATTAAACTATTTTTTAGAAGATGACAATGTCAACACACATTTTAGAAATGAAGTGAAAAACGAGAATCTCCACATCTGGGCATGTGACATGCCGATTGGTGTTGATATTGGGACTTGGACTGATACGTGAAGCTCCACATCCTGCCCGTCGTTTCCAAGGTTACACATGCAAATGTCTCTTCCAGGGCATATAGGGTCAAATGTGCGTGCCTGGCACAGACACACAGATACGCTGCATTTTCTTTATAGGTACATATACAAAATGTTAATCTTAATCCATGTTGCCAAGCGATGGGGTGGCTGGTAGTGTATGTTTTACTCTGCTTCAATTTAATTATGTTTTGGGGCTTTCCTTCATTTCAAACCTTTATTTCATTAACAGTGACGTAGACGCAACAATATAAACAACAACAGACAGGAAGGCAACATTGTTTAAAAACAGTTACAAACAGATACATAGTGGAGCATAATCAAAGATGTAACTGGGCAAAAGATGGCATTGAAAAGTTCGTAAAAGGGCATTCCAGGAGTCGGGGGCATTAAAAGAAAAAGATTTTCCCAACTCAGAATGAACCCTAGGAGCTAATAGTAAATCAGTTGATCTGGTGCAGCTCCCATTTTGCCAAGGTAATATCTCAGTTAAATATGAGAGATGTTTACTACCTTCACTAATTTACAGTAACAGTCCAGGTCACTCTGATGTCAGATTATGACACCATATTGGGATTTGCAGATTTATCTATATTCGACCGACTTTCCCACTCGGCTCATCACAACGCACTTGTGACCTCACTGATACGCATGCCAAGTTTCAAGTCAATCGGTCAGACGGGTCTTGAGATCTGTGTGGTACACAGGTGCAGACAGACACAAAAGCATCTAGTGATTTTGTGCATTTATAAATGGATTTTAGTGCCATAAAGAAAAATAAGTGATAATGGTGATTGCTTCCAACACAGTAAAATATATAATTTTGTACATTGTCTTTCTCTTTCAGAGTACGAGGGGATCATGGTGTTGAAAATTTAGACATTGCTAGATGCATGTTCACTGTGCGAGGAACCGGTCGTGGCAGCTTTATTGCTGGGAAAAGCGTCCATAACCAGAGGTTGTACATGTTGTTTTTTTTTCTTCTAAAATATTAGAATGTATAACCTTTTGAGTCATCTATCTATCTTGATGTTTTTTTAGTAGTGTTTTGAAAGACTTCACACTACATGGTCTAGTCTCATCTGTATCCCCTCCCTTGTTTTTAGAGTGGAGCGCCTATGGAGAGATGTTTGGAGTGTAACATGCGAATACTACAACGTGCTCCACAGTTTAGAGGAAGAGGGCTTTATTGACCTGTCCAATGCTGTCCACCTCTTCTGTGTGGGCTATGTCTTTATACCACGACTGCGATCGGATTTGCAGCATTTCACGGAGAGCTGGGATAATCACCCCTTGCGTACAGAGGGAAATCTGACGCCGAATCAGCTGTGGATGATTGGGATGCTGCAAGCACCTGTGTCAGAGCCAGACATAGCAGAGGTATGTATTAGGTCATACAAGACTAACCTGCAAAAATGGTCAGATGGGGAAAGAAACCCTTAAATGAAAACACTGCATCTTAATATAAAAAAAAACATGGCATGAAGACTGATCTCTGATCTGATGTTCAGTATGGGTGTGTTGAAGCTCATTTGACTTGCCAGTAATCAGTGTCTGATGTATGGATGCTTGTATTGGTCATTCCAGATCCAGCAAGCTGAGGAGCAACCATCTCGGGAAGAACAAAGTGACAACTCTGAGCATGGAGTTATTGTACCAGACATCCAATGCCCCCTGTCAGCCGAAAGACTTGCTGCACTACAGCACCACGTGAACCCCAACACTGAGTCCTCATCCTTTGGTCGGGACATCTACTTGTGTGCTCTTGGAATAGCTCTCAGACTTTAAAATCAAGAGGCCTATATACTGGCTGGCAGTGCCCCCTCTCCCCATTACTCTGGCCTGTATGGAAATATTTTGGTTAGGCATGTCAAGTTTAGTTCTAGGCACAAGAAAGGTCGCAGTAACACATGTACTTTAGCTGAGTACACTGTTTGACACTGAACTGTATTTGTTGTTTTTATGCAGTAGCCTATAGGCTTAGTACTGAGGCTTTTTTATTGTGGTTTGGGCAGTGTACTGTGAGGACATGACCCTATGTTTCCTCTTTTTTTCCCTTGGCTGCATAGTGCAGGATATTGTATGTAGGTGTATCATATGGTATACTGTTTGGTTATTACTGATGTTGCTTTTTGTGACATTATTGTACGACTACCCTTGCAGTATCTACAGTAGGGTACTTTTTTCGTACTCCTGTACCTGTAACCAAACTCCTGTGTTGCCTCTGGTAACTTATTTCCCCCCGTGGGATAATAAAGGTATTGATCTATCTTATTTGTATAGCAAGTTTGTATTGATGTTCAAAATGCATGTTTTTGGAAGTGTTGTGTACAATTTACTGATTATGGGATACTGGATTAGACCATTCTATTTACTTAAGAGCTGGAGAGACAGGGAGGCCCCTGTCATTAAACAAACACTATAGCCGACTGTATATCCTCGATTGCTATAGGAATGTAGAGTTTGACTGGCAAGTCAAGACAATACACAAAAGATAAGGTTGTGCAAAAGAAACCCATTATAAAAGGCCTGAGCACTGCTTCACCATATTTCTGACTTTGGATGACAGAAATCCAATGGTTTTTAGACCAAGACAACTCCAGAAGCAACTAGGCATCTGATTATTTTATGGGGACCTGGAATTGTTACAGTACTCAAGTCTGTCAGAAGATGAATAACCTGAATGTTACAATATGTTTGTACCAGTAGCTTATTGCAGGGAAGGAGGTGTTTTATGGCCATCCACTTAAGGAACTAGACTGGCAGCGTAGCAGCATCCCGAGCAGAGGGACCCACATACCATACCATATACTGACCATCCATATTTTCAACTCCATATTTCTAAATGTGGGGCTGGTACTGGGACGGTAAAGCATGTGCCATCCTCCTGTAATTTAGATAGCATGTTATGTAGACAGTGCCAGGTTAATTTGCTGACCTGCCAATAGCATGTAGTTTAAATGTACATATTACTGTTTAGACGGATAGTTCATATACTAACTAACAAATGTAGTTCTTAATATCAATCATTTAAATTCAAACATACAGTCACAAGCTATTTGAGCATAACTGTTATCTCTGCTGTCCGGCAGCAACCAGCTAACTCCAAAACGCTCATTTTTCAGGATTTCTTTTTTTTTTATTAAACAAACTGCCTCAAAGTTGGTATTGTGACTTTATATATTGTCAGTGTCATATTATCACCACTTTACCCAAATGCAGCTCAAGTGGAGTTAGGAGTTGTCAGTCATTGAGAACAACAGCTGACAATAGCTCGAATCGCTACGGAGGGAGAGGTTCCAAATGAGGCTAAGCTGACAATGGATGCTGATCTGATGATGCTTCATGACACACATTATAAGCCTACATAAACAGGACTTTAAATATTACAATAACTTCTGCAAAGAGGGGTTCACAGAGTTGGAGTTTCAGTAGAACAGCGAGAGAAATGCTGAACGTCACATTGCTCTCCTCAGAAAACACAAAAAAATACTTATTTTCTATCAATTGCACACCCTATGAAGCCTTGAATCCATGGATTCTTTTTTGTTTTTGTCGCATTCCTAAGCCATTAATTTGATTCGTCTCCTACCGGCTAATGTATCCGGTAGGAGACACAAAGTAGATTATTTGTGTCTCCTACCGGAAATACACACGGTCATCAAATTATAGTCTTATGAATGCCATAAACAAAAATAAATCCATGAAATCAAGGCTTCATGGGGTGTGTAATTGACAGAAAATAAGTAATTTTTTGGGTGAACTCCTCCTTTAAGAGTAGAAATAGAATTGCTTGTTTTCATAACATTAGCATCAGTGCTTAAGCTTGATAAACAGGTACAACTGACATGCAGCAGCTGCAGTAAAACAGATAAGACAATTCATTCAGTTCAGTGCAATTGTTTATCCAACAATTTCAATTATATTTTACAGTGACACTTGGTAACACGGTAGAAAAACAGCAGCTTTACTGTAAGTACAAGTTTTCTAACATTTTGATCAAAGATAACACAATACAGTATAAAAGTGGAACACAAAATACTTCAAGTTAAAGTAAATAAATATTTGTTGAACAGTTGCACTGCCCACACATAAAGTGACCTTAAGGGGAATTCCACCCAACGGTTTTCTTAACTTTTCTATGATGTTATATCCTAAAATGAGGTATAGTAGAACAGGTCCGCCACAGCTAAAAGCACGCGCCAACGGGCCTTGCGGTGGATCGCACATTTTTATAGTATGTTCTGTCACTGAACATCAGATCTAAAAAAAGCTATTAAAATAAGCGATCTAGCGCAAGGCACATCGGCACCCGTTTTTAGCTTTGGCGGACCCGGGATGGAGTTTTTCAACTGTACCATTCATCCTAGGATATCACATCATAGAAAAGGTAAGAAAACCGTTGGGCGGAATTTCCCTTTAAGAAATGGTGCAAACATTTGCAAAAGTTAAAATGCAAACAGAATGTGCAATTTGAACATTGAACATTGCACATCCCCCCCCCCCCCCCCCCCACGTTAAAGTGCCTTTAAAAGACAGGTACAAAACATGTGCCATTTTAACATGGATATCAAACATAATTCTCTCTCTTCCTCTTGTGACACCTGTTGGCTCATTGCTACAATTCTGGAAGTGCTGTAGTATTTTGTGCTGGCGTTAAACATTTCACTCCACACTGGGAACACTGTCTACAGCACAGAGCTGTGTTACTGTGTAATACATCACTCTGCAGCCACACCATCGGTAGCATCTGCTGTATATGTAAAGAAGTCATTCAACTCTACCCTGCTGTCTCAGACACGGTCATGTCGCTCTGGACTATTGAGGAAAATCTTAAACTGACATGTAAAGTAACACAATTTCACATGAACCGTATTCCCCCCCCCCCCCCCCCCAGAAAAAGACACACTTTCACAGGCTATGCTCGGTCGAAGGTAGAACCATATTTCATGGCGGTAAGGAAGGTATTCTTAAATGACTCATAATCTTCCATATGGGTTGATGGAAGAGTTATGGTGTCAGTGCACGCACTAACAATTGGGAAACACACCGTGTGGCCTGGCATGTTCACAAGACACTCGTGGTCAAATTTTACAGTAATTTGGAAATCCTCCCTCTCCGAAACCAGCATGTGTCTGTAACCTTGACCAGTCAGCCACTGCATCACCTTGGCCACAGTCGGTAGCCCTTGTTCAGCCCCATCTTCAGCCCCATCTTCAGCCCCATCTTCAGCCCCATCTTCTGCTTGTGCATCTTAGAAAAGTTAAGAGATCAGAATCAACAACTGTATTATGTGACTGACATCAATATCCAGATAATGAAATAGTGTTTATGGTACAAGATACACATTGCTTGCCATGTACCAGTTTAGTTAGTAGCCACTAGAGCCAGGTTATAATTTGTTCCAATCTGGATATATATGCATTATCAGTGTAGGATCTCCTAAGCTATATAAAAATACCTACCCTCAAGCTCGTGCAAAAAGTCCTGGAAGTGATCCATGATCTTTGCCTCTTTCACATGGTTTGTGGAGCCTTTTGGACTCATATCTGGGACCAGGTGTGATGCCAGGTAATGAGCGTCCACCTAAGAACAAAAAAAGTATTACAGTTAATGTGATCCAATATCACTCACACACACTGGTACCGCCAGTGGCAATTTCAATACTGCTTGTGCAGAGGGTATATTTCTATCCCCGCTCACTTTGATGTAAATATTACCATTTTTAATTGTCGTGAATGTACAATTAAATAAAGAAATTGCACTGTTTTATACACCTGAAAACTCCACTGGGTATGTTAATGAGAATACCACTGCGCACTTCAAGAAAGGTTATGGAAGAACATATCCACTTGAACATACCTTGTCATCTTCCCCAACAACGAAGAGACTGCGACATTCTAATGGCTTTTTCTGCATGACCTTGATGAGGTCGTACACCTCAAGCCCCTCCCGCAGCTGTTGCAGCATTGCAGTGCAATGTATGGTGATGTGCAAGACAATAGCCCTAGAAGGAAAAGGATAACAAAAGTTTTATGTCAGACATTTCAAAACACAATGTAAACTGTACAATTAGCTATATAACATTTGTTTGTAAAGACCCCTTCAAACCAGCACATTACTACATGGCTAAAATACCATTGACCTATACATATGTAATAAATCAATAGTATAATATTTCTCCATAATAGTGAAGACATCAAAATGCAAAACAAACCTTATGATGCTTTCTTTACGGTCCACGTTGACTCTACCAGTGTAGCCACAGTCTGCTATTCTTTCGGCCAATGGAGACAGGTCAGATGCATCTTCAATCTAAAATTATTTACAAGCAACAAGGATTAAGCTCACAACTTTTGAGTTATGCGTCTACAGCATCTTCCATATTCACCCATCTCTCACAGATTGATAATCAATAACGTTAAGTGACTGACAGACTTGCCTCTCCAAAACGAATTAATTTAATGCAAGAACCAAACTTATTGATGAATTGTCATTTAGTGAACCTACAGTCATATTAAGGTATAGCCTAAAACAGCTGTTCAAAACTTGGGGGTCAGATTACTTTCTATGCACCTAAAGAAAAAATGTTACGCATTAAGATGGCCTGAAGCAGTTCACCAAACATACCTCTTTGATCAAGGGGTAATGCATAACAGCAGCTTTGTCCACAACGCCAGTGACGAGGTAATTGTAGCACCACTCCTGCAGGAACCGTGGTGCTGGTCCTCCTTGGGCAAGGCTCACAGCAAATATTTCACCTGCAGCTCTGGATGAAACACAAATAAATAGACAGTTTTAAGTACTGATCTAACATGACTGACAGCAAGAAGAAGAATTTATCAACTTCACACACACCGTTTACAATATGTACAAATTTAAAGCTGCAAATAAAGCTCATAGTAGGCAGGATTCAAATCCGTTTTCCCTCCATGTGTACCAAAATGTATGCCACTGAGCTAGTAGAGCTGAGCATGCCTTTTGCTTAGGGGATGAATTAACTTGTCCATCAGGCAGTACCACCTGTCAAACTGTAGTCATGGAACGCAGATATGCACAAACAAAGCCTATAGTTATGCTAACTTTCAAGTGGTTAAGAGCTAGAATGAAGAACATACTTGAACAGGTCATTGTTGGCGTCATTTGTAGAGTACTTGGGCATTTTGCCCTTCTCCCTTTCCCCTTCGAACAGCCGCTTCTCGATCGCAGCAATCATTGCTACAGGCAAAAACAGACAAAACAGCATTAGTTTAGCTAAACAGAAAAAAACATGCAGTTATTCTATCCTAGGGGGAAAAAAGCATATTGTTCCAAATGGCATAGCAATTACAATAATTTATTTAAACTCTTCTACAACATAATGTACCCTAATGCCACATACGAATACAACTCACTGGACAGGAACTCTTTCTTTAGTGCGCCAGTATCGACCCCCTTTTCTCCCAGGAAGGACACTCTCAGTGGGTTCTGTGGTCCACCATTGTTCTTCCGGCGGTTCCACAGTTTAAGACCCCTCTCCACCATGCCATCTCTGGACACAAGAACGTTGAAGGTCTTGGTCTTGTCGATCTGTGCCGCCAAAAACCGAATGACGTCCTCCTCGCTGTTAAAAGTTTAAAACCATTCAAATGAATAGAATGCACTGTCCTTTTAAAAAAATATTGAAATGTTAATTGCTTACCATGTGCCAAATGCTTACCATGATATATCATCCAGATCAGAGCGGCGGATGTTGTCAAGGTCAACCTGCAGTGCGAGATCTTCCCGATCGGAGCATTCCGGGTCGGTGTCAGGCTGGCAAAAGGCAGTTTGCATGCTAAGGAAAACAAACAACAGTAAATGACAGGTACCTGGGTACCGTTCCTCTGAGAAAACCAGACATTTGAAAGTTGGTGAACTCTTTCTTCAACTAACAAAGTGAGCTGGGGTTAGAGGGGTCGTGGGGGGAAGGCTATGTATCAATCTAGTTTGTTTTGAAAGTTTGATTATGTCTTTTATACAGTGTATGTATATATTACCTTTCACCGCAGAACCTGTCACCGCAGAAGTTCGCATGAACTTCGATGTCGGATGCAGGATATTTCCTACAGCAAATTGGGCATTGCACGTCCTTTGCCTATGTGCAGGCACATGGAAAATACTGTTAAACATGTAGTTTGAAAGATGACAGCAGAAATGTAAAGGAGAGCAATTTTTTTTAATGAGGGGGGGATCCGCTATAGTGAATACAATTGCATTTTGTCCAATCTGTATGGTAGACTAGAGTATGTTAATATAACTTAGGATCTAAATATCTCTAAATATCTCAATAGAATAGCAGGAGGGCCAAATACAAACAAGACCATGTGTCTGGTTTGACTACAGTATGACACCATCCTGTGTCTAATTTTTACAAATTCTGACCTGAAGGTCTAAATTAACAAACAGCAAAGTTACACAGAGCAGCTTTAGGTCCCAAACAGTTTACATCATTACACATAATATGCATTACATCATTACACATAATATGCATTTTAACATACAATACGTTCCACTATGCAGATTTAAGGCATACATCATTGAAGCATTTCTCGCCATAAAGACTACTTTGTAAAAAAAAAGATTGCATGTTATGTTTGACTATTCTTTGGTCTGTTGCTCTCCATTTAAAATGTTCTCCACAATGAAGTTGTGACGCCAATCTACAATGAACTATGCAGTCGGTGTTTCAGCCAACTACCAGTTGTTCATGGGAGGGAGTAGACAACCATGAGTGTACTCTGATAAACAGGTTTACCCCCTGCGCCACCCAGATGCCCATTCTATAGTTTATTTTTTCCAGTTGCTGTACCTGCTCGAAGCAATTTAGCTCACTGGACTCTGGTTCTTCAGGACCTTCGACAGGCGACTCTTCGCGCAGATCTATGGCAGCAGTGTCTCTTTCTGGTCTGGCTGTGTCCAGCAACACCACATCTGCATCCTGAGCAGAGGAGTAAAACATGTTAACCCATTAAGACCTGGAACGCATCTGTGTCACTTTTAAGATTTCTTTGGCTATTCAAAAATAGCTCATAGCTCATAGCGCGGCACCGAGTGCCGCACTATGAGCTTGTAGATCTGCTATTTTTGGAAAAAAAATAATCTCAAAAAACTGTTGGGATTTAGAAAACATTTTTTAAGAATCGCCTCAGTGTTAAGTGTACATATCCTGAGGTTGGGGGTGGAGTTCATCAGAAAAGGACAATCTTAAATTACAACTGGAAGATTAACTTTTCACAGCTTTGATCTCGCATGCCTAAGAGGTAAAGTAGGAAACATTTGTACCTCCGTTTCTGAGCCAGATGTGTTTCCGCACTGATCAATGTGCAGTGCCAACATTTGTAGTGGCATTAGGGTCATGCAATGTTTGCATGCCACCTTTGGCATCAGTGCGAACTCGGGAGCATCAGCTGGCAGTGGAGTGAGGTCCAGCTCATCTTGGAGAGGAACTATGTAGAGGGTTTGTTTTCCTCCTCCTGATATGCTTCGGAGGGCAGTCCCAGTGTACCCCAATTCTCCCAGGATTTGGAACATTTTCCTCCTACCATTTCCACCTTTAAAAGCATGTAGCACAATTAAATTATGCATAACCCTAAAGCATAGTGCATTTAAATGTTCTGTCGGATTGGAATATGTATAGTGATAACTTAAGGTGCACCTGCTGCTTTGTAGAGCACCCATCTGTCCTGAAGGTCCATCATCTTTGGAAATGTTGCTCCCAATAAACTGGATAACTGATAAGGGGAAGAAAAAAAAAAAGTCAACCGCTTGCATATAAACAGTATAGCTTTATTGCCAAACAAATACTCTTGTACACTTGGGAACAAAATAAGCATTTAAAATTAAATATTGCACCTCTGCATGACTGAAGTCATTAGTAATGGCCAATGTCCTCTTTCCCAGGCCTGCCTGGATTAGTTCAAGCTCATCACTGTGAGATGGGGTAGTGTCAAGTTTTGAGGCCAGCAACATAAACGTGACCTCGAACGGCTTCCACAATTTTGACAGCTTGGCTGGAATGGGGCTTCGGATGGGGTGACCCTTGTTCTTTCCAAATCTTTTTAGGAAATTTCCAGGGCTGGCTCTATATGATTAGAACAATGTTAATGGCACACATTGAATAACATCCGATAACAAGCCTGAAAATTATTTAAACGATGCAAATAGCATGGGTAAATTTCCAAAGATAAACTACATTTTTGAGCGGTGCTAGCCGCTCCAATATGTCACTTTGTGTGCATGTCTATGCGTTTTTTCATTATATCAAATACTGATACCATCATCAGCACCGCTCACACGGGTGTGATTTTTATTGCTGGATATGTTTTTTGGTCCAGAATTCCTTCATTGTCAAAGAAGGTATAGAAATAACTGACACTATTGCATATTCTATATTTGTACATAGGGAAAAAGATGTACATGAAGACTAGTTTTGTTTTACCTATGCATCTCAGTACTGACTGTAGGCCTGTGCATTATAGGCTCCTCTCTGTGGAGCATGGACATGAGGTGGTGAACAGCCTCAGTGGCTGATCGCTCATCATGCTGGAATGACAGTTTAGGAGTTACGGTTAATTAAAATATTGTTAATATGAGAGCACGGAACATAAGACCCACTAACAATTGATTCCAGCCACACGCAAGTTTATATTTTGGCTGTTGTCTCACAATAACCACATGGTGAGCAAATGTATATGAATGAGCTAAGTATCCTTACCTGGGCCTGAGGTCTGCCTGGCTGCGCCTGAGGTGGGCCTGGCTGGGCCCGAGGTCGGCCTGGCTGGTTTAGCATTCTGCAAGGGTGACAATGAGAGTGGTCCCCACACTGATAAACACTGCTGTATGATAGCACTGGTGCTATTAAGAATGATTAAGCCACTAAATGCAATTCATAGCAAGCGCCTTGAATCACAGTACATATGTAAAATAACAGTGTAAGACTACAAAAACATTTTTTTACCCGTGCATCTCAGTACTGACTGTAGGCCTGTGCATTATAGGCTCCCCTCTGTGGAGCATGGACATGAGGTGGTGAACAGCCTCAGTGGCTGATCGCTCATCATACTGGAATGACAGTTGAGGAGTTACGGTTAATTAAAATATTGTTAATATAAGAGCACGGAACATAAGACCCACTAACAATTGATTCCAGCCACACGCAAGTTTATATTTTGGCTGTTGTATCACAATGACCACATGGTGAGCATATGTATATGAATGAGCAAAGTATCCTACCTGGGCCTGAGGTGGGCCTGGCTGGGCCTGAGGACGGCCGGACTGGGCCTGGGGTCGGCCGGACTGGGCCTGGGGTCGGCCGGACTGGGCCTGGGGTCGGCCGGACTGGGCCTGGGGTCGGCCGGACTGGGCCTGGGGTCGGCCGGACTGGGCCTGGGGTCGGCCTGGTTGGTTCTGCATTCTGTCAGGGAGAACAGGAGAAGTTAGTGTCATTATGTGTAAAAGGCCAAAAGACATGGGCCATGGCTACAGGCTGTAGGAGCCAGAATGTGCATCTGTGTGATTTTTAAATGCATTTATTAGACTGTTAGTAGGCTGCAAACACTTAGGGTACTCTGGTTATTAAAACAGTACCATGTACAGTAGAACGTTTCGTGATAGGAAATAAGAGTGAGCTAGGCTCAGACATTTTCTGGCTGCTTAAGTTTCATACTAATTTGAGTTTCCAGAACAAGAATTCTGTAAATATAAGTTTAATAAACTGAGTAAAAACCTAAACGTGGGATTGTATTTGTTTGGACGCGGGATGAGTCATAGTGGAGACAGTGTCTCACTTTTAATTGACTCAAATGATAATAGTTGCAACACACAACGCTAAAATTAAATTGCACCACATCACAAAAAGAGTATTAACTAAGGTTAACAGATTAATTGTCCTGGTAACTTCAGTAGTTACACGCAGTGGTGTAAAGTAACTAAGTACATTTACTCAAGTACAGTTTTGAGGTACTTTTACTTTACTGGAGTATTTCCAATCGTCTATACTTTTACTTCTACTCCACTACATCTCAGAGGCAAATATTGTACTTTTACTCCACTACAATTATTTGAAAACTGTAGTTACTAGTTACTTTGCAGATGTAAATTATTACATTATAAAACATACATTAACCACTTTATCCCTATTTTATACATAGGCTATTTGAAAATAGCCGATCTACAAGCTCTGCGACGCGTTGTGAGCTTGTAGATCTGCTATTTTCAAACATTTTAGTACTTTTACTTTTGGTACTTTAAGTACATTTGGATACCAATACTTTTGTACTTTTACTCAAGTAAATGTTGAATTTCGGACTTTTACCTGTAACAGAGTACTTCTACACTGCAGTATCTATACTTTTACTTAAGTAAAACATTTGAGTACTTTTTCCACCACTGGTTACACGCTACATGCAGGATGGCGATGTAATGTAGGCACACGCCTTGGAACGCGCAAGTCACGTCCAACTAGTAGAAACTATGCATTTTTAACTAAATAAAGTCGACATAACATGTGAACAATATAAAAATACTTACGTGTTAACTTTATGACAGCAGTTTAAGAGTAAACATCTGCGACGAACGACGACTGGTGCTGCTGGGCGAAATGTGGGCAACACAAGCTGTTTGTTTGTTTGCTCAGCTGTGCGCTGCTGCAGCCTGTGACCAGTTCGCGCCGGTGAAATTCTGAATGTCTTCCGTGTTCCGGTGGAAAGGGAGGGTTTAAGAAGGTGGCCAATGGGGAGGGTTTATGACAATGGCCAATGGAGAGGTGTCTTACATCTTTTCAGCGTAGGACCCGCCTTCTGAACTTTCACCCCTCACACAAATAAACCGCAAGAGAGAAAAAAAGAATCGAGACCAAAGACTCTAGGTTTTGAGAGAGAAGGCGTTTTGCAATCAGAAAAAAAAAACTTTCATTGGCAAACAAGGAAAAAAAACATTAAAAACATTTTATTACCCAAACATTTTACTAAGTATTTTGTTTAATGTAGTTTAAACAGTTTTTCCTTATTTTTTTACTCTTGAATTTTAAAAGTTTTGTTCTCAATTATTTTTTCTTTTCTTTCAAGTCTTAATTTTTTTTGCTTGCAAATATATTTTTTTGATTGCGTTTTTAATTTGTTTTAATGAAAAAAAAAAGTGTTCTGTTTATACAATTTCCTTTGCTTACAAATTATATTTTTTTGCTTGCCGTTTTAATTTGTTTTCATTCAAAACTATTCTTTGCTCTGTTTATATTTTTTCTCTCTCAATTTTTTTTCTTTTGTTTGGTTAATAAAGACACAAATGTAACTCCATATAATGCCTTCTTTCAGACAAAACTGACTTCCACTTTCTTAAAAAAATCTTGGGTCAAAATAGCATTATTAGACTGAGATAAGCACTTTGGTGACATTTTCCTGTAACTTGTTCCCAGTACATTCTAAGTGGCTGCTGACTTTGTGAGGTCTCTAAAAGTGGGTTTTAGGAGCCCAACACAAAATACATGAGCGCCAATGCCTTCCTTCATACAAAACTGACACCCACTTTCCTTAAAAAATCGTGGCTCAAAATGGCATTTTTGGGCTGAGATAAGCACTTTGGTGACATTTTCCTGTAACTTGTTCCCAGTACATTCTAAGTGGCTGCTGACTTTGTGAGGTCTCTGAAAGTGGGTTTTAGGAGCCCAACACAAAATACATGAGCCCTAATGCCTTCTTTCAGACAAAACTGACTTCCACTTTCTTAAAAAAATCTTGGGTCAAAATAGCATTATTAGACTGAGATAAGCACTTTGGTGACATTTTCCTGTAACTTGTTCCCAGTACATTCTAAGTGGCTGCTGACTTTGTGAGGTCTCTAAAAGTGGGTTTTAGGAGCCCAACACAAAATACATGAGCCCCAATGCCTTCCTTCATACAAAACTGACACCCACTTTCCTTAAAAAATCGTGGCTCAAAATGGCATTTTTGGGCTGAGATAAGCACTTTGGTGACATTTTCCTGTAACTTGTTCCCAGTACATTCTAAGTGGCTGCTGACTTTGTGAGGTCTCTAAAAGTGGGTTTTAGGAGCCCAACACAAAATACATGAGCCCTAATGCCTTCTTTCAGACAAAACTGACTTCCACTTTCTTAAAAAAATCTTGGGTCAAAATAGCATTATTAGACTGAGATAAGCACTTTGGTGACATTTTCCTGTAACTTGTTCCCAGTACATTCTAAGTGGCTGCTGACTTTGTGAGGTCTCTAAAAGTGGGTTTTAGGAGCCCAACACAAAATACATGAGCCCCAATGCCTTCCTTCATACAAAACTGACACCCACTTTCCTTAAAAAATCGTGGCTCAAAATGGCATTTTTGGGCTGAGATAAGCACTTTGGTGACATTTTCCTGTAACTTGTTCCCAGTACATTCTAAGTGGCTGCTGACTTTGTGAGGTCTCTAAAAGTGGGTTTTAGGAGCCCAACACAAAATACATGAGCCCTAATGCCTTCTTTCAGACAAAACTGACTTCCACTTTCTTAAAAAAATCTTGGGTCAAAATAGCATTATTAGACTGAGATAAGCACTTTGGTGACATTTTCCTGTAACTTGTTCCCAGTACATTCTAAGTGGCTGCTGACTTTGTGAGGTCTCTAAAAGTGGGTTTTAGGAGCCCAACACAAAATACATGAGCCCCAATGCCTTCCTTCATACAAAACTGACACCCACTTTCCTTAAAAAATCGTGGCTCAAAATGGCATTTTTGGGCTGAGATAAGCACTTTGGTGACATTTTCCTGTAACTTGTTCCCAGTACATTCTAAGTGGCTGCTGACTTTGTGAGGTCTCTAAAAGTGGGTTTTAGGAGCCCAACACAAAATACATGAGCCCTAATGCCTTCTTTCAGACAAAACTGACTTCCACTTTCTTAAAAAAATCTTGGGTCAAAATAGCATTATTAGACTGAGATAAGCACTTTGGTGACATTTTCCTGTAACTTGTTCCCAGTACATTCTAAGTGGCTGCTGACTTTGTGAGGTCTCTAAAAGTGGGTTTTAGGAGCCCAACACAAAATACATGAGCCCCAATGCCTTCCTTCATACAAAACTGACACCCACTTTCCTTAAAAAATCGTGGCTCAAAATGGCATTTTTGGGCTGAGATAAGCACTTTGGTGACATTTTCCTGTAACTTGTTCCCAGTACATTCTAAGTGGCTGCTGACTTTGTGAGGTCTCTAAAAGTGGGTTTTAGGAGCCCAACACAAAATACATGAGCCCTAATGCCTTCTTTCAGACAAAACTGACTTCCACTTTCTTAAAAAAATCTTGGGTCAAAATAGCATTATTAGACTGAGATAAGCACTTTGGTGACATTTTCCTGTAACTTGTTCCCAGTACATTCTAAGTGGCTGCTGACTTTGTGAGGTCTCTAAAAGTGGGTTTTAGGAGCCCAACACAAAATACATGAGCCCCAATGCCTTCCTTCATACAAAACTGACACCCACTTTCCTTAAAAAATCGTGGCTCAAAATGGCATTTTTGGGCTGAGATAAGCACTTTGGTGACATTTTCCTGTAACTTGTTCCCAGTACATTCTAAGTGGCTGCTGACTTTGTGAGGTCTCTAAAAGTGGGTTTTAGGAGCCCAACACAAAATACATGAGCCCTAATGCCTTCTTTCAGACAAAACTGACTTCCACTTTCTTAAAAAAATCTTGGGTCAAAATAGCATTATTAGACTGAGATAAGCACTTTGGTGACATTTTCCTGTAACTTGTTCCCAGTACATTCTAAGTGGCTGCTGACTTTGTGAGGTCTCTAAAAGTGGGTTTTAGGAGCCCAACACAAAATACATGAGCCCCAATGCCTTCCTTCATACAAAACTGACACCCACTTTCCTTAAAAAATCGTGGCTCAAAATGGCATTTTTGGGCTGAGATAAGCACTTTGGTGACATTTTCCTGTAACTTGTTCCCAGTACATTCTAAGTGGCTGCTGACTTTGTGAGGTCTCTAAAAGTGGGTTTTAGGAGCCCAACACAAAATACATGAGCCCTAATGCCTTCTTTCAGACAAAACTGACTTCCACTTTCTTAAAAAAATCTTGGGTCAAAATAGCATTATTAGACTGAGATAAGCACTTTGGTGACATTTTCCTGTAACTTGTTCCCAGTACATTCTAAGTGGCTGCTGACTTTGTGAGGTCTCTAAAAGTGGGTTTTAGGAGCCCAACACAAAATACATGAGCCCCAATGCCTTCCTTCATACAAAACTGACACCCACTTTCCTTAAAAAATCGTGGCTCAAAATGGCATTTTTGGGCTGAGATAAGCACTTTGGTGACATTTTCCTGTAACTTGTTCCCAGTACATTCTAAGTGGCTGCTGACTTTGTGAGGTCTCTAAAAGTGGGTTTTAGGAGCCCAACACAAAATACATGAGCCCTAATGCCTTCTTTCAGACAAAACTGACTTCCACTTTCTTAAAAAAATCTTGGGTCAAAATAGCATTATTAGACTGAGATAAGCACTTTGGTGACATTTTCCTGTAACTTGTTCCCAGTACATTCTAAGTGGCTGCTGACTTTGTGAGGTCTCTAAAAGTGGGTTTTAGGAGCCCAACACAAAATACATGAGCGCCAATGCCTTCCTTCATACAAAACTGACACCCACTTTCCTTAAAAAATCGTGGCTCAAAATGGCATTTTTGGGCTGAGATAAGCACTTTGGTGACATTTTCCTGTAACTTGTTCCCAGTACATTCTAAGTGGCTGCTGACTTTGTGAGGTCTCTGAAAGTGGGTTTTAGGAGCCCAACACAAAATACATGAGCCCTAATGCCTTCTTTCAGACAAAACTGACTTCCACTTTCTTAAAAAAATCTTGGGTCAAAATAGCATTATTAGACTGAGATAAGCACTTTGGTGACATTTTCCTGTAACTTGTTCCCAGTACATTCTAAGTGGCTGCTGACTTTGTGAGGTCTCTAAAAGTGGGTTTTAGGAGCCCAACACAAAATACATGAGCCCCAATGCCTTCCTTCATACAAAACTGACACCCACTTTCCTTAAAAAATCGTGGCTCAAAATGGCATTTTTGGGCTGAGATAAGCACTTTGGTGACATTTTCCTGTAACTTGTTCCCAGTACATTCTAAGTGGCTGCTGACTTTGTGAGGTCTCTAAAAGTGGGTTTTAGGAGCCCAACACAAAATACATGAGCCCTAATGCCTTCTTTCAGACAAAACTGACTTCCACTTTCTTAAAAAAATCTTGGGTCAAAATAGCATTATTAGACTGAGATAAGCACTTTGGTGACATTTTCCTGTAACTTGTTCCCAGTACATTCTAAGTGGCTGCTGACTTTGTGAGGTCTCTAAAAGTGGGTTTTAGGAGCCCAACACAAAATACATGAGCCCCAATGCCTTCCTTCATACAAAACTGACACCCACTTTCCTTAAAAAATCGTGGCTCAAAATGGCATTTTTGGGCTGAGATAAGCACTTTGGTGACATTTTCCTGTAACTTGTTCCCAGTACATTCTAAGTGGCTGCTGACTTTGTGAGGTCTCTAAAAGTGGGTTTTAGGAGCCCAACACAAAATACATGAGCCCTAATGCCTTCTTTCAGACAAAACTGACTTCCACTTTCTTAAAAAAATCTTGGGTC
The DNA here is from genome assembly GCF_963280865.1 of Gymnoscopelus braueri. Taxonomy (NCBI): domain Eukaryota; kingdom Metazoa; phylum Chordata; class Actinopteri; order Myctophiformes; family Myctophidae; genus Gymnoscopelus; species Gymnoscopelus braueri. The sequence goes on along the minus strand of NW_027660812.1, from coordinate 94,650 downwards.
AAAATAGCATTATTAGACTGAGATAAGCACTTTGGTGACATTTTCCTGTAACTTGTTCCCAGTACATTCTAAGTGGCTGCTGACTTTGTGAGGTCTCTAAAAGTGGGTTTTAGGAGCCCAACACAAAATACATGAGCCCCAATGCCTTCCTTCATACAAAACTGACACCCACTTTCCTTAAAAAATCGTGGCTCAAAATGGCATTTTTGGGCTGAGATAAGCACTTTGGTGACATTTTCCTGTAACTTGTTCCCAGTACATTCTAAGTGGCTGCTGACTTTGTGAGGTCTCTAAAAGTGGGTTTTAGGAGCCCAACACAAAATACATGAGCCCTAATGCCTTCTTTCAGACAAAACTGACTTCCACTTTCTTAAAAAAATCTTGGGTCAAAATAGCATTATTAGACTGAGATAAGCACTTTGGTGACATTTTCCTGTAACTTGTTCCCAGTACATTCTAAGTGGCTGCTGACTTTGTGAGGTCTCTAAAAGTGGGTTTTAGGAGCCCAACACAAAATACATGAGCCCCAATGCCTTCCTTCATACAAAACTGACACCCACTTTCCTTAAAAAATCGTGGCTCAAAATGGCATTTTTGGGCTGAGATAAGCACTTTGGTGACATTTTCCTGTAACTTGTTCCCAGTACATTCTAAGTGGCTGCTGACTTTGTGAGGTCTCTAAAAGTGGGTTTTAGGAGCCCAACACAAAATACATGAGCCCTAATGCCTTCTTTCAGACAAAACTGACTTCCACTTTCTTAAAAAAATCTTGGGTCAAAATAGCATTATTAGACTGAGATAAGCACTTTGGTGACATTTTCCTGTAACTTGTTCCCAGTACATTCTAAGTGGCTGCTGACTTTGTGAGGTCTCTAAAAGTGGGTTTTAGGAGCCCAACACAAAATACATGAGCGCCAATGCCTTCCTTCATACAAAACTGACACCCACTTTCCTTAAAAAATCGTGGCTCAAAATGGCATTTTTGGGCTGAGATAAGCACTTTGGTGACATTTTCCTGTAACTTGTTCCCAGTACATTCTAAGTGGCTGCTGACTTTGTGAGGTCTCTGAAAGTGGGTTTTAGGAGCCCAACACAAAATACATGAGCCCTAATGCCTTCTTTCAGACAAAACTGACTTCCACTTTCTTAAAAAAATCTTGGGTCAAAATAGCATTATTAGACTGAGATAAGCACTTTGGTGACATTTTCCTGTAACTTGTTCCCAGTACATTCTAAGTGGCTGCTGACTTTGTGAGGTCTCTAAAAGTGGGTTTTAGGAGCCCAACACAAAATACATGAGCCCCAATGCCTTCCTTCATACAAAACTGACACCCACTTTCCTTAAAAAATCGTGGCTCAAAATGGCATTTTTGGGCTGAGATAAGCACTTTGGTGACATTTTCCTGTAACTTGTTCCCAGTACATTCTAAGTGGCTGCTGACTTTGTGAGGTCTCTAAAAGTGGGTTTTAGGAGCCCAACACAAAATACATGAGCCCTAATGCCTTCTTTCAGACAAAACTGACTTCCACTTTCTTAAAAAAATCTTGGGTCAAAATAGCATTATTAGACTGAGATAAGCACTTTGGTGACATTTTCCTGTAACTTGTTCCCAGTACATTCTAAGTGGCTGCTGACTTTGTGAGGTCTCTAAAAGTGGGTTTTAGGAGCCCAACACAAAATACATGAGCCCCAATGCCTTCCTTCATACAAAACTGACACCCACTTTCCTTAAAAAATCGTGGCTCAAAATGGCATTTTTGGGCTGAGATAAGCACTTTGGTGACATTTTCCTGTAACTTGTTCCCAGTACATTCTAAGTGGCTGCTGACTTTGTGAGGTCTCTAAAAGTGGGTTTTAGGAGCCCAACACAAAATACATGAGCCCTAATGCCTTCTTTCAGACAAAACTGACTTCCACTTTCTTAAAAAAATCTTGGGTCAAAATAGCATTATTAGACTGAGATAAGCACTTTGGTGACATTTTCCTGTAACTTGTTCCCAGTACATTCTAAGTGGCTGCTGACTTTGTGAGGTCTCTAAAAGTGGGTTTTAGGAGCCCAACACAAAATACATGAGCCCCAATGCCTTCCTTCATACAAAACTGACACCCACTTTCCTTAAAAAATCGTGGCTCAAAATGGCATTTTTGGGCTGAGATAAGCACTTTGGTGACATTTTCCTGTAACTTGTTCCCAGTACATTCTAAGTGGCTGCTGACTTTGTGAGGTCTCTAAAAGTGGGTTTTAGGAGCCCAACACAAAATACATGAGCCCTAATGCCTTCTTTCAGACAAAACTGACTTCCACTTTCTTAAAAAAATCTTGGGTCAAAATAGCATTATTAGACTGAGATAAGCACTTTGGTGACATTTTCCTGTAACTTGTTCCCAGTACATTCTAAGTGGCTGCTGACTTTGTGAGGTCTCTAAAAGTGGGTTTTAGGAGCCCAACACAAAATACATGAGCCCCAATGCCTTCCTTCATACAAAACTGACACCCACTTTCCTTAAAAAATCGTGGCTCAAAATGGCATTTTTGGGCTGAGATAAGCACTTTGGTGACATTTTCCTGTAACTTGTTCCCAGTACATTCTAAGTGGCTGCTGACTTTGTGAGGTCTCTAAAAGTGGGTTTTAGGAGCCCAACACAAAATACATGAGCCCTAATGCCTTCTTTCAGACAAAACTGACTTCCACTTTCTTAAAAAAATCTTGGGTCAAAATAGCATTATTAGACTGAGATAAGCACTTTGGTGACATTTTCCTGTAACTTGTTCCCAGTACATTCTAAGTGGCTGCTGACTTTGTGAGGTCTCTAAAAGTGGGTTTTAGGAGCCCAACACAAAATACATGAGCCCCAATGCCTTCCTTCATACAAAACTGACACCCACTTTCCTTAAAAAATCGTGGCTCAAAATGGCATTTTTGGGCTGAGATAAGCACTTTGGTGACATTTTCCTGTAACTTGTTCCCAGTACATTCTAAGTGGCTGCTGACTTTGTGAGGTCTCTAAAAGTGGGTTTTAGGAGCCCAACACAAAATACATGAGCCCTAATGCCTTCTTTCAGACAAAACTGACTTCCACTTTCTTAAAAAAATCTTGGGTCAAAATAGCATTATTAGACTGAGATAAGCACTTTGGTGACATTTTCCTGTAACTTGTTCCCAGTACATTCTAAGTGGCTGCTGACTTTGTGAGGTCTCTAAAAGTGGGTTTTAGGAGCCCAACACAAAATACATGAGCCCCAATGCCTTCCTTCATACAAAACTGACACCCACTTTCCTTAAAAAATCGTGGCTCAAAATGGCATTTTTGGGCTGAGATAAGCACTTTGGTGACATTTTCCTGTAACTTGTTCCCAGTACATTCTAAGTGGCTGCTGACTTTGTGAGGTCTCTAAAAGTGGGTTTTAGGAGCCCAACACAAAATACATGAGCGCCAATGCCTTCCTTCATACAAAACTGACACCCACTTTCCTTAAAAAATCGTGGCTCAAAATGGCATTTTTGGGCTGAGATAAGCACTTTGGTGACATTTTCCTGTAACTTGTTCCCAGTACATTCTAAGTGGCTGCTGACTTTGTGAGGTCTCTGAAAGTGGGTTTTAGGAGCCCAACACAAAATACATGAGCCCTAATGCCTTCTTTCAGACAAAACTGACTTCCACTTTCTTAAAAAAATCTTGGGTCAAAATAGCATTATTAGACTGAGATAAGCACTTTGGTGACATTTTCCTGTAACTTGTTCCCAGTACATTCTAAGTGGCTGCTGACTTTGTGAGGTCTCTAAAAGTGGGTTTTAGGAGCCCAACACAAAATACATGAGCCCCAATGCCTTCCTTCATACAAAACTGACACCCACTTTCCTTAAAAAATCGTGGCTCAAAATGGCATTTTTGGGCTGAGATAAGCACTTTGGTGACATTTTCCTGTAACTTGTTCCCAGTACATTCTAAGTGGCTGCTGACTTTGTGAGGTCTCTAAAAGTGGGTTTTAGGAGCCCAACACAAAATACATGAGCCCTAATGCCTTCTTTCAGACAAAACTGACTTCCACTTTCTTAAAAAAATCTTGGGTCAAAATAGCATTATTAGACTGAGATAAGCACTTTGGTGACATTTTCCTGTAACTTGTTCCCAGTACATTCTAAGTGGCTGCTGACTTTGTGAGGTCTCTAAAAGTGGGTTTTAGGAGCCCAACACAAAATACATGAGCCCTAATGCCTTCTTTCAGACAAAACTGACTTCCACTTTCTTAAAAAAATCTTGGGTCAAAATAGCATTATTAGACTGAGATAAGCACTTTGGTGACATTTTCCTGTAACTTGTTCCCAGTACATTCTAAGTGGCTGCTGACTTTGTGAGGTCTCTAAAAGTGGGTTTTAGGAGCCCAACACAAAATACATGAGCCCCAATGCCTTCCTTCATACAAAACTGACACCCACTTTCCTTAAAAAATCGTGGCTCAAAATGGCATTTTTGGGCTGAGATAAGCACTTTGGTGACATTTTCCTGTAACTTGTTCCCAGTACATTCTAAGTGGCTGCTGACTTTGTGAGGTCTCTAAAAGTGGGTTTTAGGAGCCCAACACAAAATACATGAGCCCTAATGCCTTCTTTCAGACAAAACTGACTTCCACTTTCTTAAAAAAATCTTGGGTCAAAATAGCATTATTAGACTGAGATAAGCACTTTGGTGACATTTTCCTGTAACTTGTTCCCAGTACATTCTAAGTGGCTGCTGACTTTGTGAGGTCTCTAAAAGTGGGTTTTAGGAGCCCAACACAAAATACATGAGCCCCAATGCCTTCCTTCATACAAAACTGACACCCACTTTCCTTAAAAAATCGTGGCTCAAAATGGCATTTTTGGGCTGAGATAAGCACTTTGGTGACATTTTCCTGTAACTTGTTCCCAGTACATTCTAAGTGGCTGCTGACTTTGTGAGGTCTCTAAAAGTGGGTTTTAGGAGCCCAACACAAAATACATGAGCCCTAATGCCTTCTTTCAGACAAAACTGACTTCCACTTTCTTAAAAAAATCTTGGGTCAAAATAGCATTATTAGACTGAGATAAGCACTTTGGTGACATTTTCCTGTAACTTGTTCCCAGTACATTCTAAGTGGCTGCTGACTTTGTGAGGTCTCTAAAAGTGGGTTTTAGGAGCCCAACACAAAATACATGAGCCCCAATGCCTTCCTTCATACAAAACTGACACCCACTTTCCTTAAAAAATCGTGGCTCAAAATGGCATTTTTGGGCTGAGATAAGCACTTTGGTGACATTTTCCTGTAACTTGTTCCCAGTACATTCTAAGTGGCTGCTGACTTTGTGAGGTCTCTAAAAGTGGGTTTTAGGAGCCCAACACAAAATACATGAGCCCTAATGCCTTCTTTCAGACAAAACTGACTTCCACTTTCTTAAAAAAATCTTGGGTCAAAATAGCATTATTAGACTGAGATAAGCACTTTGGTGACATTTTCCTGTAACTTGTTCCCAGTACATTCTAAGTGGCTGCTGACTTTGTGAGGTCTCTAAAAGTGGGTTTTAGGAGCCCAACACAAAATACATGAGCCCCAATGCCTTCCTTCATACAAAACTGACACCCACTTTCCTTAAAAAATCGTGGCTCAAAATGGCATTTTTGGGCTGAGATAAGCACTTTGGTGACATTTTCCTGTAACTTGTTCCCAGTACATTCTAAGTGGCTGCTGACTTTGTGAGGTCTCTAAAAGTGGGTTTTAGGAGCCCAACACAAAATACATGAGCCCCAATGCCTTCCTTCATACAAAACTGACACCCACTTTCCTTAAAAAATCGTGGCTCAAAATGGCATTTTTGGGCTGAGATAAGCACTTTGGTGACATTTTCCTGTAACTTGTTCCCAGTACATTCTAAGTGGCTGCTGACTTTGTGAGGTCTCTAAAAGTGGGTTTTAGGAGCCCAACACAAAATACATGAGCCCCAATGCCTTCCTTCATACAAAACTGACACCCACTTTCCTTAAAAATCGTGGCTCAAAATGGCATTTTTGGGCTGAGATAAGCACTTTGGTGACATTTTCCTGTAACTTGTTCCCAGTACATTCTAAGTGGCTGCTGACTTTGTGAGGTCTCTAAAAGTGGGTTTTAGGAGCCCAACACAAAATACATGAGCCCCAATGCCTTCCTTCATACAAAACTGACACCCACTTTCCTTAAAAAATCGTGGCTCAAAATGGCATTTTTGGGCTGAGATAAGCACTTTGGTGACATTTTCCTGTAACTTGTTCCCAGTACATTCTAAGTGGCTGCTGACTTTGTGAGGTCTCTAAAAGTGGGTTTTAGGAGCCCAACACAAAATACATGAGCCCTAATGCCTTCTTTCAGACAAAACTGACTTCCACTTTCTTAAAAAATCTTGGGTCAAAATAGCATTATTAGACTGAGATAAGCACTTTGGTGACATTTTCCTGTAACTTGTTCCCAGTACATTCTAAGTGGCTGCTGACTTTGTGAGGTCTCTAAAAGTGGGTTTTAGGAGCCCAACACAAAATACATGAGCCCCAATGCCTTCCTTCATACAAAACTGACACCCACTTTCCTTAAAAAATCGTGGCTCAAAATGGCATTTTTGGGCTGAGATAAGCACTTTGGTGACATTTTCCTGTAACTTGTTCCCAGTACATTCTAAGTGGCTGCTGACTTTGTGAGGTCTCTAAAAGTGGGTTTTAGGAGCCCAACACAAAATACATGAGCCCTAATGCCTTCTTTCAGACAAAACTGACTTCCACTTTCTTAAAAAAATCTTGGGTCAAAATAGCATTATTAGACTGAGATAAGCACTTTGGTGACATTTTCCTGTAACTTGTTCCCAGTACATTCTAAGTGGCTGCTGACTTTGTGAGGTCTCTAAAAGTGGGTTTTAGGAGCCCAACACAAAATACATGAGCCCCAATGCCTTCCTTCATACAAAACTGACACCCACTTTCCTTAAAAAATCGTGGCTCAAAATGGCATTTTTGGGCTGAGATAAGCACTTTGGTGACATTTTCCTGTAACTTGTTCCCAGTACATTCTAAGTGGCTGCTGACTTTGTGAGGTCTCTAAAAGTGGGTTTTAGGAGCCCAACACAAAATACATGAGCCCTAATGCCTTCTTTCAGACAAAACTGACTTCCACTTTCTTAAAAAAATCTTGGGTCAAAATAGCATTATTAGACTGAGATAAGCACTTTGGTGACATTTTCCTGTAACTTGTTCCCAGTACATTCTAAGTGGCTGCTGACTTTGTGAGGTCTCTAAAAGTGGGTTTTAGGAGCCCAACACAAAATACATGAGCCCCAATGCCTTCCTTCATACAAAACTGACACCCACTTTCCTTAAAAAATCGTGGCTCAAAATGGCATTTTTGGGCTGAGATAAGCACTTTGGTGACATTTTCCTGTAACTTGTTCCCAGTACATTCTAAGTGGCTGCTGACTTTGTGAGGTCTCTAAAAGTGGGTTTTAGGAGCCCAACACAAAATACATGAGCCCTAATGCCTTCTTTCAGACAAAACTGACTTCCACTTTCTTAAAAAAATCTTGGGTCAAAATAGCATTATTAGACTGAGATAAGCACTTTGGTGACATTTTCCTGTAACTTGTTCCCAGTACATTCTAAGTGGCTGCTGACTTTGTGAGGTCTCTAAAAGTGGGTTTTAGGAGCCCAACACAAAATACATGAGCCCCAATGCCTTCCTTCATACAAAACTGACACCCACTTTCCTTAAAAAATCGTGGCTCAAAATGGCATTTTTGGGCTGAGATAAGCACTTTGGTGACATTTTCCTGTAACTTGTTCCCAGTACATTCTAAGTGGCTGCTGACTTTGTGAGGTCTCTAAAAGTGGGTTTTAGGAGCCCAACACAAAATACATGAGCCCCAATGCCTTCCTTCATACAAAACTGACACCCACTTTCCTTAAAAAATCGTGGCTCAAAATGGCATTTTTGGGCTGAGATAAGCACTTTGGTGACATTTTCCTGTAACTTGTTCCCAGTACATTCTAAGTGGCTGCTGACTTTGTGAGGTCTCTAAAAGTGGGTTTTAGGAGCCCAACACAAAATACATGAGCCCTAATGCCTTCTTTCAGACAAAACTGACTTCCACTTTCTTAAAAAAATCTTGGGTCAAAATAGCATTATTAGACTGAGATAAGCACTTTGGTGACATTTTCCTGTAACTTGTTCCCAGTACATTCTAAGTGGCTGCTGACTTTGTGAGGTCTCTAAAAGTGGGTTTTAGGAGCCCAACACAAAATACATGAGCCCCAATGCCTTCCTTCATACAAAACTGACACCCACTTTCCTTAAAAAATCGTGGCTCAAAATGGCATTTTTGGGCTGAGATAAGCACTTTGGTGACATTTTCCTGTAACTTGTTCCCAGTACATTCTAAGTGGCTGCTGACTTTGTGAGGTCTCTAAAAGTGGGTTTTAGGAGCCCAACACAAAATACATGAGCCCTAATGCCTTCTTTCAGACAAAACTGACTTCCACTTTCTTAAAAAAATCTTGGGTCAAAATAGCATTATTAGACTGAGATAAGCACTTTGGTGACATTTTCCTGTAACTTGTTCCCAGTACATTCTAAGTGGCTGCTGACTTTGTGAGGTCTCTAAAAGTGGGTTTTAGGAGCCCAACACAAAATACATGAGCCCCAATGCCTTCCTTCATACAAAACTGACACCCACTTTCCTTAAAAAATCGTGGCTCAAAATGGCATTTTTGGGCTGAGATAAGCACTTTGGTGACATTTTCCTGTAACTTGTTCCCAGTACATTCTAAGTGGCTGCTGACTTTGTGAGGTCTCTAAAAGTGGGTTTTAGGAGCCCAACACAAAATACATGAGCCCTAATGCCTTCTTTCAGACAAAACTGACTTCCACTTTCTTAAAAAAATCTTGGGTCAAAATAGCATTATTAGACTGAGATAAGCACTTTGGTGACATTTTCCTGTAACTTGTTCCCAGTACATTCTAAGTGGCTGCTGACTTTGTGAGGTCTCTAAAAGTGGGTTTTAGGAGCCCAACACAAAATACATGAGCCCCAATGCCTTCCTTCATACAAAACTGACACCCACTTTCCTTAAAAAATCGTGGCTCAAAATGGCATTTTTGGGCTGAGATAAGCACTTTGGTGACATTTTCCTGTAACTTGTTCCCAGTACATTCTAAGTGGCTGCTGACTTTGTGAGGTCTCTAAAAGTGGGTTTTAGGAGCCCAACACAAAATACATGAGCCCCAATGCCTTCCTTCATACAAAACTGACACCCACTTTCCTTAAAAAATCGTGGCTCAAAATGGCATTTTTGGGCTGAGATAAGCACTTTGGTGACATTTTCCTGTAACTTGTTCCCAGTACATTCTAAGTGGCTGCTGACTTTGTGAGGTCTCTAAAAGTGGGTTTTAGGAGCCCAACACAAAATACATGAGCCCTAATGCCTTCTTTCAGACAAAACTGACTTCCACTTTCTTAAAAAAATCTTGGGTCAAAATAGCATTATTAGACTGAGATAAGCACTTTGGTGACATTTTCCTGTAACTTGTTCCCAGTACATTCTAAGTGGCTGCTGACTTTGTGAGGTCTCTAAAAGTGGGTTTTAGGAGCCCAACACAAAATACATGAGCCCCAATGCCTTCCTTCATACAAAACTGACACCCACTTTCCTTAAAAAATCGTGGCTCAAAATGGCATTTTTGGGCTGAGATAAGTACTTTGGTGACATTTTCCTGTAACTTGTTCCCAGTACATTCTAAGTGGCTGCTGACTTTGTGAGGTCTCTAAAAGTGGGTTTTAGGAGCCCAACACAAAATACATGAGCCCTAATGCCTTCTTTCAGACAAAACTGACTTCCACTTTCTTAAAAAAATCTTGGGTCAAAATAGCATTATTAGACTGAGATAAGCACTTTGGTGACATTTTCCTGTAACTTGTTCCCAGTACATTCTAAGTGGCTGCTGACTTTGTGAGGTCTCTAAAAGTGGGTTTTAGGAGCCCAACACAAAATACATGAGCCCCAATGCCTTCCTTCATACAAAACTGACACCCACTTTCCTTAAAAAATCGTGGCTCAAAATGGCATTTTTGGGCTGAGATAAGCACTTTGGTGACATTTTCCTGTAACTTGTTCCCAGTACATTCTAAGTGGCTGCTGACTTTGTGAGGTCTCTAAAAGTGGGTTTTAGGAGCCCAACACAAAATACATGAGCCCCAATGCCTTCTTTCAGACAAAACTGACTTCCACTTTCTTAAAAAAATCTTGGGTCAAAATAGCATTATTAGACTGAGATAAGCACTTTGGTGACATTTTCCTGTAACTTGTTCCCAGTACATTCTAAGTGGCTGCTGACTTTGTGAGGTCTCTAAAAGTGGGTTTTAGGAGCCCAACACAAAATACATGAGCCCCAATGCCTTCCTTCATACAAAACTGACACCCACTTTCCTTAAAAAATCGTGGCTCAAAATGGCATTTTTGGGCTGAGATAAGCACTTTGGTGACATTTTCCTGTAACTTGTTCCCAGTACATTCTAAGTGGCTGTTGACTTTGTGAGGTCTCTAAAAGTGGGTTTTAGGAGCCCAACACAAAATACATGAGCCCTAATGCCTTCTTTCAGACAAAACTGACTTCCACTTTCTTAAAAAAATCTTGGGTCAAAATAGCATTATTAGACTGAGATAAGCACTTTGGTGACATTTTCCTGTAACTTGTTCCCAGTACATTCTAAGTGGCTGCTGACTCTGTGAGGTCTCTAAAAGTGGGTTTTAGGAGCCCAACACAAAATACATGAGCCCCAATGCCTTCCTTCATACAAAACTGACACCCACTTTCCTTAAAAAATCGTGGCTCAAAATGGCATTTTTGGGCTGAGATAAGCACTTTGGTGACATTTTCCTGTAACTTGTTCCCAGTACATTCTAAGTGGCTGCTGACTTTGTGAGGTCTCTAAAAGTGGGTTTTAGGAGCCCAACACAAAATACATGAGCCCTAATGCCTTCTTTCAGACAAAACTGACTTCCACTTTCTTAAAAAAATCTTGGGTCAAAATAGCATTATTAGACTGAGATAAGCACTTTGGTGACATTTTCCTGTAACTTGTTCCCAGTACATTCTAAGTGGCTGCTGACTTTGTGAGGTCTCTAAAAGTGGGTTTTAGGAGCCCAACACAAAATACATGAGCCCCAATGCCTTCCTTCATACAAAACTGACACCCACTTTCCTTAAAAAATCGTGGCTCAAAATGGCATTTTTGGGCTGAGATAAGCACTTTGGTGACATTTTCCTGTAACTTGTTCCCAGTACATTCTAAGTGGCTGCTGACTTTGTGAGGTCTCTAAAAGTGGGTTTTAGGAGCCCAACACAAAATACATGAGCCCTAATGCCTTCTTTCAGACAAAACTGACTTCCACTTTCTTAAAAAAATCTTGGGTCAAAATAGCATTATTAGACTGAGATAAGCACTTTGGTGACATTTTCCTGTAACTTGTTCCCAGTACATTCTAAGTGGCTGCTGACTTTGTGAGGTCTCTAAAAGTGGGTTTTAGGAGCCCAACACAAAATACATGAGCCCCAATGCCTTCCTTCATACAAAACTGACACCCACTTTCCTTAAAAAATCGTGGCTCAAAATGGCATTTTTGGGCTGAGATAAGCACTTTGGTGACATTTTCCTGTAACTTGTTCCCAGTACATTCTAAGTGGCTGCTGACTTTGTGAGGTCTCTAAAAGTGGGTTTTAGGAGCCCAACACAAAATACATGAGCCCTAATGCCTTCTTTCAGACAAAACTGACTTCCACTTTCTTAAAAAAATCTTGGGTCAAAATAGCATTATTAGACTGAGATAAGCACTTTGGTGACATTTTCCTGTAACTTGTTCCCAGTACATTCTAAGTGGCTGCTGACTTTGTGAGGTCTCTAAAAGTGGGTTTTAGGAGCCCAACACAAAATACATGAGCCCCAATGCCTTCCTTCATACAAAACTGACACCCACTTTCCTTAAAAAATCGTGGCTCAAAATGGCATTTTTGGGCTGAGATAAGCACTTTGGTGACATTTTCCTGTAACTTGTTCCCAGTACATTCTAAGTGGCTGCTGACTTTGTGAGGTCTCTAAAAGTGGGTTTTAGGAGCCCAACACAAAATACATGAGCCCTAATGCCTTCTTTCAGACAAAACTGACTTCCACTTTCTTCTAAAAAAATCTTGGGTCAAAATAGCATTATTAGACTGAGATAAGCACTTTGGTGACATTTTCCTGTAACTTGTTCCCAGTACATTCTAAGTGGCTGCTGACTTTGTGAGGTCTCTAAAAGTGGGTTTTAGGAGCCCAACACAAAATACATGAGCCCCAATGCCTTCCTTCATACAAAACTGACACCCACTTTCCTTAAAAAATCGTGGCTCAAAATGGCATTTTTGGGCTGAGATAAGCACTTTGGTGACATTTTCCTGTAACTTGTTCCCAGTACATTCTAAGTGGCTGCTGACTTTGTGAGGTCTCTAAAAGTGGGTTTTAGGAGCCCAACACAAAATACATGAGCCCTAATGCCTTCTTTCAGACAAAACTGACTTCCACTTTCTTAAAAAAATCTTGGGTCAAAATAGCATTATTAGACTGAGATAAGCACTTTGGTGACATTTTCCTGTAACTTGTTCCCAGTACATTCTAAGTGGCTGCTGACTTTGTGAGGTCTCTAAAAGTGGGTTTTAGGAGCCCAACACAAAATACATGAGCCCCAATGCCTTCCTTCATACAAAACTGACACCCACTTTCCTTAAAAAATCGTGGCTCAAAATGGCATTTTTGGGCTGAGATAAGCACTTTGGTGACATTTTCCTGTAACTTGTTCCCAGTACATTCTAAGTGGCTGCTGACTTTGTGAGGTCTCTAAAAGTGGGTTTTAGGAGCCCAACACAAAATACATGAGCCCTAATGCCTTCTTTCAGACAAAACTGACTTCCACTTTCTTAAAAAAATCTTGGGTCAAAATAGCATTATTAGACTGAGATAAGCACTTTGGTGACATTTTCCTGTAACTTGTTCCCAGTACATTCTAAGTGGCTGCTGACTTTGTGAGGTCTCTAAAAGTGGGTTTTAGGAGCCCAACACAAAATACATGAGCCCCAATGCCTTCCTTCATACAAAACTGACACCCACTTTCCTTAAAAAATCGTGGCTCAAAATGGCATTTTTGGGCTGAGATAAGCACTTTGGTGACATTTTCCTGTAACTTGTTCCCAGTACATTCTAAGTGGCTGCTGACTTTGTGAGGTCTCTAAAAGTGGGTTTTAGGAGCCCAACACAAAATACATGAGCCCTAATGCCTTCTTTCAGACAAAACTGACTTCCACTTTCTTAAAAAAATCTTGGGTCAAAATAGCATTATTAGACTGAGATAAGCACTTTGGTGACATTTTCCTGTAACTTGTTCCCAGTACATTCTAAGTGGCTGCTGACTTTGTGAGGTCTCTAAAAGTGGGTTTTAGGAGCCCAACACAAAATACATGAGCCCCAATGCCTTCCTTCATACAAAACTGACACCCACTTTCCTTAAAAAATCGTGGCTCAAAATGGCATTTTTGGGCTGAGATAAGCACTTTGGTGACATTTTCCTGTAACTTGTTCCCAGTACATTCTAAGTGGCTGCTGACTTTGTGAGGTCTCTAAAAGTGGGTTTTAGGAGCCCAACACAAAATACATGAGCCCCAATGCCTTCCTTCATACAAAACTGACACCCACTTTCCTTAAAAAATCGTGGCTCAAAATGGCATTTTTGGGCTGAGATAAGCACTTTGGTGACATTTTCCTGTAACTTGTTCCCAGTACATTCTAAGTGGCTGCTGACTTTGTGAGGTCTCTAAAAGTGGGTTTTAGGAGCCCAACACAAAATACATGAGCCCCAATGCCTTCCTTCATACAAAACTGACACCCACTTTCCTTAAAAAATCGTGGCTCAAAATGGCATTTTTGGGCTGAGATAAGCACTTTGGTGACATTTTCCTGTAACTTGTTCCCAGTACATTCTAAGTGGCTGCTGACTTTGTGAGGTCTCTAAAAGTGGGTTTTAGGAGCCCAACACAAAATACATGAGCCCTAATGCCTTCTTTCAGACAAAACTGACTTCCACTTTCTTAAAAAAATCTTGGGTCAAAATAGCATTATTAGACTGAGATAAGCACTTTGGTGACATTTTCCTGTAACTTGTTCCCAGTACATTCTAAGTGGCTGCTGACTTTGTGAGGTCTCTAAAAGTGGGTTTTAGGAGCCCAACACAAAATACATGAGCGCCAATGCCTTCCTTCATACAAAACTGACACCCACTTTCCTTAAAAAATCGTGGCTCAAAATGGCATTTTTGGGCTGAGATAAGCACTTTGGTGACATTTTCCTGTAACTTGTTCCCAGTACATTCTAAGTGGCTGCTGACTTTGTGAGGTCTCTGAAAGTGGGTTTTAGGAGCCCAACACAAAATACATGAGCCCTAATGCCTTCTTTCAGACAAAACTGACTTCCACTTTCTTAAAAAAATCTTGGGTCAAAATAGCATTATTAGACTGAGATAAGCACTTTGGTGACATTTTCCTGTAACTTGTTCCCAGTACATTCTAAGTGGCTGCTGACTTTGTGAGGTCTCTAAAAGTGGGTTTTAGGAGCCCAACACAAAATACATGAGCCCCAATGCCTTCCTTCATACAAAACTGACACCCACTTTCCTTAAAAAATCGTGGCTCAAAATGGCATTTTTGGGCTGAGATAAGCACTTTGGTGACATTTTCCTGTAACTTGTTCCCAGTACATTCTAAGTGGCTGCTGACTTTGTGAGGTCTCTAAAAGTGGGTTTTAGGAGCCCAACACAAAATACATGAGCCCTAATGCCTTCTTTCAGACAAAACTGACTTCCACTTTCTTAAAAAAATCTTGGGTCAAAATAGCATTATTAGACTGAGATAAGCACTTTGGTGACATTTTCCTGTAACTTGTTCCCAGTACATTCTAAGTGGCTGCTGACTTTGTGAGGTCTCTAAAAGTGGGTTTTAGGAGCCCAACACAAAATACATGAGCCCCAATGCCTTCCTTCATACAAAACTGACACCCACTTTCCTTAAAAAATCGTGGCTCAAAATGGCATTTTTGGGCTGAGATAAGCACTTTGGTGACATTTTCCTGTAACTTGTTCCCAGTACATTCTAAGTGGCTGCTGACTTTGTGAGGTCTCTAAAAGTGGGTTTTAGGAGCCCAACACAAAATACATGAGCCCTAATGCCTTCTTTCAGACAAAACTGACTTCCACTTTCTTAAAAAAATCTTGGGTCAAAATAGCATTATTAGACTGAGATAAGCACTTTGGTGACATTTTCCTGTAACTTGTTCCCAGTACATTCTAAGTGGCTGCTGACTTTGTGAGGTCTCTAAAAGTGGGTTTTAGGAGCCCAACACAAAATACATGAGCCCCAATGCCTTCCTTCATACAAAACTGACACCCACTTTCCTTAAAAAATCGTGGCTCAAAATGGCATTTTTGGGCTGAGATAAGCACTTTGGTGACATTTTCCTGTAACTTGTTCCCAGTACATTCTAAGTGGCTGCTGACTTTGTGAGGTCTCTAAAAGTGGGTTTTAGGAGCCCAACACAAAATACATGAGCCCTAATGCCTTCTTTCAGACAAAACTGACTTCCACTTTCTTAAAAAAATCTTGGGTCAAAATAGCATTATTAGACTGAGATAAGCACTTTGGTGACATTTTCCTGTAACTTGTTCCCAGTACATTCTAAGTGGCTGCTGACTTTGTGAGGTCTCTAAAAGTGGGTTTTAGGAGCCCAACACAAAATACATGAGCCCCAATGCCTTCCTTCATACAAAACTGACACCCACTTTCCTTAAAAAATCGTGGCTCAAAATGGCATTTTTGGGCTGAGATAAGCACTTTGGTGACATTTCCTGTAACTTGTTCCCAGTACATTCTAAGTGGCTGCTGACTTTGTGAGGTCTCTAAAAGTGGGTTTTAGGAGCCCAACACAAAATACATGAGCCCTAATGCCTTCTTTCAGACAAAACTGACTTCCACTTTCTTAAAAAAATCTTGGGTCAAAATAGCATTATTAGACTGAGATAAGCACTTTGGTGACATTTTCCTGTAACTTGTTCCCAGTACATTCTAAGTGGCTGCTGACTTTGTGAGGTCTCTAAAAGTGGGTTTTAGGAGCCCAACACAAAATACATGAGCCCCAATGCCTTCCTTCATACAAAACTGACACCCACTTTCCTTAAAAAATCGTGGCTCAAAATGGCATTTTTGGGCTGAGATAAGCACTTTGGTGACATTTTCCTGTAACTTGTTCCCAGTACATTCTAAGTGGCTGCTGACTTTGTGAGGTCTCTAAAAGTGGGTTTTAGGAGCCCAACACAAAATACATGAGCCCTAATGCCTTCTTTCAGACAAAACTGACTTCCACTTTCTTAAAAAAATCTTGGGTCAAAATAGCATTATTAGACTGAGATAAGCACTTTGGTGACATTTTCCTGTAACTTGTTCCCAGTACATTCTAAGTGGCTGCTGACTTTGTGAGGTCTCTAAAAGTGGGTTTTAGGAGCCCAACACAAAATACATGAGCCCCAATGCCTTCCTTCATACAAAACTGACACCCACTTTCCTTAAAAAATCGTGGCTCAAAATGGCATTTTTGGGCTGAGATAAGCACTTTGGTGACATTTTCCTGTAACTTGTTCCCAGTACATTCTAAGTGGCTGCTGACTTTGTGAGGTCTCTAAAAGTGGGTTTTAGGAGCCCAACACAAAATACATGAGCCCTAATGCCTTCTTTCAGACAAAACTGACTTCCACTTTCTTAAAAAAATCTTGGGTCAAAATAGCATTATTAGACTGAGATAAGCACTTTGGTGACATTTTCCTGTAACTTGTTCCCAGTACATTCTAAGTGGCTGCTGACTTTGTGAGGTCTCTAAAAGTGGGTTTTAGGAGCCCAACACAAAATACATGAGCCCCAATGCCTTCCTTCATACAAAACTGACACCCACTTTCCTTAAAAAATCGTGGCTCAAAATGGCATTTTTGGGCTGAGATAAGCACTTTGGTGACATTTTCCTGTAACTTGTTCCCAGTACATTCTAAGTGGCTGCTGACTTTGTGAGGTCTCTAAAAGTGGGTTTTAGGAGCCCAACACAAAATACATGAGCCCTAATGCCTTCTTTCAGACAAAACTGACTTCCACTTTCTTAAAAAAATCTTGGGTCAAAATAGCATTATTAGACTGAGATAAGCACTTTGGTGACATTTTCCTGTAACTTGTTCCCAGTACATTCTAAGTGGCTGCTGACTTTGTGAGGTCTCTAAAAGTGGGTTTTAGGAGCCCAACACAAAATACATGAGCGCCAATGCCTTCCTTCATACAAAACTGACACCCACTTTCCTTAAAAAATCGTGGCTCAAAATGGCATTTTTGGGCTGAGATAAGCACTTTGGTGACATTTTCCTGTAACTTGTTCCCAGTACATTCTAAGTGGCTGCTGACTTTGTGAGGTCTCTGAAAGTGGGTTTTAGGAGCCCAACACAAAATACATGAGCCCTAATGCCTTCTTTCAGACAAAACTGACTTCCACTTTCTTAAAAAAATCTTGGGTCAAAATAGCATTATTAGACTGAGATAAGCACTTTGGTGACATTTTCCTGTAACTTGTTCCCAGTACATTCTAAGTGGCTGCTGACTTTGTGAGGTCTCTAAAAGTGGGTTTTAGGAGCCCAACACAAAATACATGAGCCCCAATGCCTTCCTTCATACAAAACTGACACCCACTTTCCTTAAAAAATCGTGGCTCAAAATGGCATTTTTGGGCTGAGATAAGCACTTTGGTGACATTTTCCTGTAACTTGTTCCCAGTACATTCTAAGTGGCTGCTGACTTTGTGAGGTCTCTAAAAGTGGGTTTTAGGAGCCCAACACAAAATACATGAGCCCTAATGCCTTCTTTCAGACAAAACTGACTTCCACTTTCTTAAAAAAATCTTGGGTCAAAATAGCATTATTAGACTGAGATAAGCACTTTGGTGACATTTTCCTGTAACTTGTTCCCAGTACATTCTAAGTGGCTGCTGACTTTGTGAGGTCTCTAAAAGTGGGTTTTAGGAGCCCAACACAAAATACATGAGCCCCAATGCCTTCCTTCATACAAAACTGACACCCACTTTCCTTAAAAAATCGTGGCTCAAAATGGCATTTTTGGGCTGAGATAAGCACTTTGGTGACATTTTCCTGTAACTTGTTCCCAGTACATTCTAAGTGGCTGCTGACTTTGTGAGGTCTCTAAAAGTGGGTTTTAGGAGCCCAACACAAAATACATGAGCCCTAATGCCTTCTTTCAGACAAAACTGACTTCCACTTTCTTAAAAAAATCTTGGGTCAAAATAGCATTATTAGACTGAGATAAGCACTTTGGTGACATTTTCCTGTAACTTGTTCCCAGTACATTCTAAGTGGCTGCTGACTTTGTGAGGTCTCTAAAAGTGGGTTTTAGGAGCCCAACACAAAATACATGAGCCCCAATGCCTTCCTTCATACAAAACTGACACCCACTTTCCTTAAAAAATCGTGGCTCAAAATGGCATTTTTGGGCTGAGATAAGCACTTTGGTGACATTTTCCTGTAACTTGTTCCCAGTACATTCTAAGTGGCTGCTGACTTTGTGAGGTCTCTAAAAGTGGGTTTTAGGAGCCCAACACAAAATACATGAGCCCTAATGCCTTCTTTCAGACAAAACTGACTTCCACTTTCTTAAAAAAATCTTGGGTCAAAATAGCATTATTAGACTGAGATAAGCACTTTGGTGACATTTTCCTGTAACTTGTTCCCAGTACATTCTAAGTGGCTGCTGACTTTGTGAGGTCTCTAAAAGTGGGTTTTAGGAGCCCAACACAAAATACATGAGCCCCAATGCCTTCCTTCATACAAAACTGACACCCACTTTCCTTAAAAAATCGTGGCTCAAAATGGCATTTTTGGGCTGAGATAAGCACTTTGGTGACATTTTCCTGTAACTTGTTCCCAGTACATTCTAAGTGGCTGCTGACTTTGTGAGGTCTCTAAAAGTGGGTTTTAGGAGCCCAACACAAAATACATGAGCCCTAATGCCTTCTTTCAGACAAAACTGACTTCCACTTTCTTAAAAAAATCTTGGGTCAAAATAGCATTATTAGACTGAGATAAGCACTTTGGTGACATTTTCCTGTAACTTGTTCCCAGTACATTCTAAGTGGCTGCTGACTTTGTGAGGTCTCTAAAAGTGGGTTTTAGGAGCCCAACACAAAATACATGAGCCCCAATGCCTTCCTTCATACAAAACTGACACCCACTTTCCTTAAAAAATCGTGGCTCAAAATGGCATTTTTGGGCTGAGATAAGCACTTTGGTGACATTTTCCTGTAACTTGTTCCCAGTACATTCTAAGTGGCTGCTGACTTTGTGAGGTCTCTAAAAGTGGGTTTTAGGAGCCCAACACAAAATACATGAGCCCTAATGCCTTCTTTCAGACAAAACTGACTTCCACTTTCTTAAAAAAATCTTGGGTCAAAATAGCATTATTAGACTGAGATAAGCACTTTGGTGACATTTTCCTGTAACTTGTTCCCAGTACATTCTAAGTGGCTGCTGACTTTGTGAGGTCTCTAAAAGTGGGTTTTAGGAGCCCAACACAAAATACATGAGCCCCAATGCCTTCCTTCATACAAAACTGACACCCACTTTCCTTAAAAAATCGTGGCTCAAAATGGCATTTTTGGGCTGAGATAAGCACTTTGGTGACATTTTCCTGTAACTTGTTCCCAGTACATTCTAAGTGGCTGCTGACTTTGTGAGGTCTCTAAAAGTGGGTTTTAGGAGCCCAACACAAAATACATGAGCCCCAATGCCTTCCTTCATACAAAACTGACACCCACTTTCCTTAAAAAATCGTGGCTCAAAATGGCATTTTTGGGCTGAGATAAGCACTTTGGTGACATTTTCCTGTAACTTGTTCCCAGTACATTCTAAGTGGCTGCTGACTTTGTGAGGTCTCTAAAAGTGGGTTTTAGGAGCCCAACACAAAATACATGAGCCCTAATGCCTTCTTTCAGACAAAACTGACTTCCACTTTCTTAAAAAAATCTTGGGTCAAAATAGCATTATTAGACTGAGATAAGCACTTTGGTGACATTTTCCTGTAACTTGTTCCCAGTACATTCTAAGTGGCTGCTGACTTTGTGAGGTCTCTAAAAGTGGGTTTTAGGAGCCCAACACAAAATACATGAGCCCCAATGCCTTCCTTCATACAAAACTGACACCCACTTTCCTTAAAAAAATCGTGGCTCAAAAATGGCATTTTTTGGGCTGAGATAAGCACTTTGGTGACATTTTCCTGTAACTTGTTCCCAGTACATTCTAAGTGGCTGCTGACTTTGTGAGGTCTCTAAAAGTGGGTTTTAGGAGCCCAACACAAAATACATGAGCCCTAATGCCTTCTTTCAGACAAAACTGACTTCCACTTTCTTAAAAAAAATCTTGGGTCAAAATAGCATTATTAGGACTGAGATAAGCACTTTGGTGACATTTTTCCTGTAACTTGTTCCCAGTACATTCTAAGTGGCTGCTGACTTTGTGAGGTCTCTAAAAGTGGGTTTTTAGGAGCCCAACACAAAAATACATGAGCCCCAATGCCTTCCTTCATACAAAACTGACACCCACTTTCCTTAAAAAAATCGTGGCTCAAAATGGCATTTTTTGGGCTGAGATAAGCACTTTGGTGACATTTTTCCTGTAACTTGTTCCCAGTACATTCTAAGTGGCTGCTGACTTTGTGAGGTCTCTAAAAGTGGGTTTTTAGGAGCCCAACACAAAATACATGAGCCCTAATGCCTTCTTTCAGACAAAACTGACTTCCACTTTCTTAAAAAAATCTTGGGTCAAAATAGCATTATTAGACTGAGATAAGCACTTTGGTGACATTTTCCTGTAACTTGTTCCCAGTACATTCTAAGTGGCTGCTGACTTTGTGAGGTCTCTAAAAGTGGGTTTTAGGAGCCCAACACAAAATACATGAGCCCCAATGCCTTCCTTCATACAAAACTGACACCCACTTTCCTTAAAAAATCGTGGCTCAAAATGGCATTTTTGGGCTGAGATAAGCACTTTGGTGACATTTTCCTGTAACTTGTTCCCAGTACATTCTAAGTGGCTGCTGACTTTGTGAGGTCTCTAAAAGTGGGTTTTAGGAGCCCAACACAAAATACATGAGCCCTAATGCCTTCTTTCAGACAAAACTGACTTCCACTTTCTTAAAAAAATCTTGGGTCAAAATAGCATTATTAGACTGAGATAAGCACTTTGGTGACATTTTCCTGTAACTTGTTCCCAGTACATTCTAAGTGGCTGCTGACTTTGTGAGGTCTCTAAAAGTGGGTTTTAGGAGCCCAACACAAAATACATGAGCCCCAATGCCTTCCTTCATACAAAACTGACACCCACTTTCCTTAAAAAATCGTGGCTCAAAATGGCATTTTTGGGCTGAGATAAGCACTTTGGTGACATTTTCCTGTAACTTGTTCCCAGTACATTCTAAGTGGCTGCTGACTTTGTGAGGTCTCTAAAAGTGGGTTTTAGGAGCCCAACACAAAATACATGAGCCCCAATGCCTTCCTTCATACAAAACTGACACCCACTTTCCTTAAAAAATCGTGGCTCAAAATGGCATTTTTGGGCTGAGATAAGCACTTTGGTGACATTTTCCTGTAACTTGTTCCCAGTACATTCTAAGTGGCTGCTGACTTTGTGAGGTCTCTAAAAGTGGGTTTTAGGAGCCCAACACAAAATACATGAGCCCTAATGCCTTCTTTCAGACAAAACTGACTTCCACTTTCTTAAAAAAATCTTGGGTCAAAATAGCATTATTAGACTGAGATAAGCACTTTGGTGACATTTTCCTGTAACTTGTTCCCAGTACATTCTAAGTGGCTGCTGACTTTGTGAGGTCTCTAAAAGTGGGTTTTAGGAGCCCAACACAAAATACATGAGCCCCAATGCCTTCCTTCATACAAAACTGACACCCACTTTCCTTAAAAAATCGTGGCTCAAAATGGCATTTTTGGGCTGAGATAAGCACTTTGGTGACATTTTCCTGTAACTTGTTCCCAGTACATTCTAAGTGGCTGCTGACTTTGTGAGGTCTCTAAAAGTGGGTTTTAGGAGCCCAACACAAAATACATGAGCCCTAATGCCTTCTTTCAGACAAAACTGACTTCCACTTTCTTAAAAAAATCTTGGGTCAAAATAGCATTATTAGACTGAGATAAGCACTTTGGTGACATTTTCCTGTAACTTGTTCCCAGTACATTCTAAGTGGCTGCTGACTTTGTGAGGTCTCTAAAAGTGGGTTTTAGGAGCCCAACACAAAATACATGAGCCCCAATGCCTTCCTTCATACAAAACTGACACCCACTTTCCTTAAAAAATCGTGGCTCAAAATGGCATTTTTGGGCTGAGATAAGCACTTTGGTGACATTTTCCTGTAACTTGTTCCCAGTACATTCTAAGTGGCTGCTGACTTTGTGAGGTCTCTAAAAGTGGGTTTTAGGAGCCCAACACAAAATACATGAGCCCCAATGCCTTCTTTCAGACAAAACTGACTTCCACTTTCTTAAAAAAATCTTGGGTCAAAATAGCATTATTAGACTGAGATAAGCACTTTGGTGACATTTTCCTGTAACTTGTTCCCAGTACATTCTAAGTGGCTGCTGACTTTGTGAGGTCTCTAAAAGTGGGTTTTAGGAGCCCAACACAAAATACATGAGCCCCAATGCCTTCCTTCATACAAAACTGACACCCACTTTCCTTAAAAAATCGTGGCTCAAAATGGCATTTTTGGGCTGAGATAAGCACTTTGGTGACATTTTCCTGTAACTTGTTCCCAGTACATTCTAAGTGGCTGCTGACTTTGTGAGGTCTCTAAAAGTGGGTTTTAGGAGCCCAACACAAAATACATGAGCCCTAATGCCTTCTTTCAGACAAAACTGACTTCCACTTTCTTAAAAAAATCTTGGGTCAAAATAGCATTATTAGACTGAGATAAGCACTTTGGTGACATTTTCCTGTAACTTGTTCCCAGTACATTCTAAGTGGCTGCTGACTTTGTGAGGTCTCTAAAAGTGGGTTTTAGGAGCCCAACACAAAATACATGAGCCCCAATGCCTTCCTTCATACAAAACTGACACCCACTTTCCTTAAAAAATCGTGGCTCAAAATGGCATTTTTGGGCTGAGATAAGCACTTTGGTGACATTTTCCTGTAACTTGTTCCCAGTACATTCTAAGTGGCTGCTGACTTTGTGAGGTCTCTAAAAGTGGGTTTTAGGAGCCCAACACAAAATACATGAGCCCTAATGCCTTCTTTCAGACAAAACTGACTTCCACTTTCTTAAAAAATCTTGGGTCAAAATAGCATTATTAGACTGAGATAAGCACTTTGGTGACATTTTCCTGTAACTTGTTCCCAGTACATTCTAAGTGGCTGCTGACTTTGTGAGGTCTCTAAAAGTGGGTTTTAGGAGCCCAACACAAAATACATGAGCCCCAATGCCTTCCTTCATACAAAACTGACACCCACTTTCCTTAAAAAATCGTGGCTCAAAATGGCATTTTTGGGCTGAGATAAGCACTTTGGTGACATTTTCCTGTAACTTGTTCCCAGTACATTCTAAGTGGCTGCTGACTTTGTGAGGTCTCTAAAAGTGGGTTTTAGGAGCCCAACACAAAATACATGAGCCCTAATGCCTTCTTTCAGACAAAACTGACTTCCACTTTCTTAAAAAAATCTTGGGTCAAAATAGCATTATTAGACTGAGATAAGCACTTTGGTGACATTTTCCTGTAACTTGTTCCCAGTACATTCTAAGTGGCTGCTGACTTTGTGAGGTCTCTAAAAGTGGGTTTTAGGAGCCCAACACAAAATACATGAGCCCCAATGCCTTCCTTCATACAAAACTGACACCCACTTTCCTTAAAAAATCGTGGCTCAAAATGGCATTTTTGGGCTGAGATAAGCACTTTGGTGACATTTTCCTGTAACTTGTTCCCAGTACATTCTAAGTGGCTGCTGACTTTGTGAGGTCTCTAAAAGTGGGTTTTAGGAGCCCAACACAAAATACATGAGCCCTAATGCCTTCTTTCAGACAAAACTGACTTCCACTTTCTTAAAAAAATCTTGGGTCAAAATAGCATTATTAGACTGAGATAAGCACTTTGGTGACATTTTCCTGTAACTTGTTCCCAGTACATTCTAAGTGGCTGCTGACTTTGTGAGGTCTCTAAAAGTGGGTTTTAGGAGCCCAACACAAAATACATGAGCCCCAATGCCTTCCTTCATACAAAACTGACACCCACTTTCCTTAAAAAATCGTGGCTCAAAATGGCATTTTTGGGCTGAGATAAGCACTTTGGTGACATTTTCCTGTAACTTGTTCCCAGTACATTCTAAGTGGCTGCTGACTTTGTGAGGTCTCTAAAAGTGGGTTTTAGGAGCCCAACACAAAATACATGAGCCCCAATGCCTTCCTTCATACAAAACTGACACCCACTTTCCTTAAAAAATCGTGGCTCAAAATGGCATTTTTGGGCTGAGATAAGCACTTTGGTGACATTTTCCTGTAACTTGTTCCCAGTACATTCTAAGTGGCTGCTGACTTTGTGAGGTCTCTAAAAGTGGGTTTTAGGAGCCCAACACAAAATACATGAGCCCTAATGCCTTCTTTCAGACAAAACTGACTTCCACTTTCTTAAAAAAATCTTGGGTCAAAATAGCATTATTAGACTGAGATAAGCACTTTGGTGACATTTTCCTGTAACTTGTTCCCAGTACATTCTAAGTGGCTGCTGACTTTGTGAGGTCTCTAAAAGTGGGTTTTAGGAGCCCAACACAAAATACATGAGCCCCAATGCCTTCCTTCATACAAAACTGACACCCACTTTCCTTAAAAAATCGTGGCTCAAAATGGCATTTTTGGGCTGAGATAAGCACTTTGGTGACATTTTCCTGTAACTTGTTCCCAGTACATTCTAAGTGGCTGCTGACTTTGTGAGGTCTCTAAAAGTGGGTTTTAGGAGCCCAACACAAAATACATGAGCCCTAATGCCTTCTTTCAGACAAAACTGACTTCCACTTTCTTAAAAAAAATCTTGGGTCAAAATAGCATTATTAGACTGAGATAAGCACTTTGGTGACATTTTCCTGTAACTTGTTCCCAGTACATTCTAAGTGGCTGCTGACTTTGTGAGGTCTCTAAAAGTGGGTTTTAGGAGCCCAACACAAAATACATGAGCCCCAATGCCTTCCTTCATACAAAACTGACACCCACTTTCCTTAAAAAATCGTGGCTCAAAATGGCATTTTTGGGCTGAGATAAGCACTTTGGTGGCATTTTCCTGTAACTTGTTCCCAGTACATTCTAAGTGGCTGCTGACTTTGTGAGGTCTCTAAAAGTGGGTTTTAGGAGCCCAACACAAAATACATGAGCCCTAATGCCTTCTTTCAGACAAAACTGACTTCCACTTTCTTAAAAAAATCTTGGGTCAAAATAGCATTATTAGACTGAGATAAGCACTTTGGTGACATTTTCCTGTAACTTGTTCCCAGTACATTCTAAGTGGCTGCTGACTTTGTGAGGTCTCTAAAAGTGGGTTTTAGGAGCCCAACACAAAATACATGAGCCCCAATGCCTTCCTTCATACAAAACTGACACCCACTTTCCTTAAAAAATCGTGGCTCAAAATGGCATTTTTGGGCTGAGATAAGCACTTTGGTGACATTTTCCTGTAACTTGTTCCCAGTACATTCTAAGTGGCTGCTGACTTTGTGAGGTCTCTAAAAGTGGGTTTTAGGAGCCCAACACAAAATACATGAGCCCTAATGCCTTCTTTCAGACAAAACTGACTTCCACTTTCTTAAAAAAATCTTGGGTCAAAATAGCATTATTAGACTGAGATAAGCACTTTGGTGACATTTTCCTGTAACTTGTTCCCAGTACATTCTAAGTGGCTGCTGACTTTGTGAGGTCTCTAAAAGTGGGTTTTAGGAGCCCAACACAAAATACATGAGCCCCAATGCCTTCCTTCATACAAAACTGACACCCACTTTCCTTAAAAAATCGTGGCTCAAAATGGCATTTTTGGGCTGAGATAAGCACTTTGGTGACATTTTCCTGTAACTTGTTCCCAGTACATTCTAAGTGGCTGCTGACTTTGTGAGGTCTCTAAAAGTGGGTTTTAGGAGCCCAACACAAAATACATGAGCCCTAATGCCTTCTTTCAGACAAAACTGACTTCCACTTTCTTAAAAAATCTTGGGTCAAAATAGCATTATTAGACTGAGATAAGCACTTTGGTGACATTTTCCTGTAACTTGTTCCCAGTACATTCTAAGTGGCTGCTGACTTTGTGAGGTCTCTAAAAGTGGGTTTTAGGAGCCCAACACAAAATACATGAGCCCCAATGCCTTCCTTCATACAAAACTGACACCCACTTTCCTTAAAAAATCGTGGCTCAAAATGGCATTTTTGGGCTGAGATAAGCACTTTGGTGACATTTTCCTGTAACTTGTTCCCAGTACATTCTAAGTGGCTGCTGACTTTGTGAGGTCTCTAAAAGTGGGTTTTAGGAGCCCAACACAAAATACATGAGCCCCAATGCCTTCCTTCATACAAAACTGACACCCACTTTCCTTAAAAAATCGTGGCTCAAAATGGCATTTTTGGGCTGAGATAAGCACTTTGGTGACATTTTCCTGTAACTTGTTCCCAGTACATTCTAAGTGGCTGCTGACTTTGTGAGGTCTCTAAAAGTGGGTTTTAGGAGCCCAACACAAAATACATGAGCCCTAATGCCTTCTTTCAGACAAAACTGACTTCCACTTTCTTAAAAAAATCTTGGGTCAAAATAGCATTATTAGACTGAGATAAGCACTTTGGTGACATTTTCCTGTAACTTGTTCCCAGTACATTCTAAGTGGCTGCTGACTTTGTGAGGTCTCTAAAAGTGGGTTTTAGGAGCCCAACACAAAATACATGAGCCCCAATGCCTTCCTTCATACAAAACTGACACCCACTTTCCTTAAAAAATCGTGGCTCAAAATGGCATTTTTGGGCTGAGATAAGCACTTTGGTGACATTTTCCTGTAACTTGTTCCCAGTACATTCTAAGTGGCTGCTGACTTTGTGAGGTCTCTAAAAGTGGGTTTTAGGAGCCCAACACAAAATACATGAGCCCCAATGCCTTCCTTCATACAAAACTGACACCCACTTTCCTTAAAAAATCGTGGCTCAAAATGGCATTTTTGGGCTGAGATAAGCACTTTGGTGACATTTTCCTGTAACTTGTTCCCAGTACATTCTAAGTGGCTGCTGACTTTGTGAGGTCTCTAAAAGTGGGTTTTAGGAGCCCAACACAAAATACATGAGCCCTAATGCCTTCTTTCAGACAAAACTGACTTCCACTTTCTTAAAAAAATCTTGGGTCAAAATAGCATTATTAGACTGAGATAAGCACTTTGGTGACATTTTCCTGTAACTTGTTCCCAGTACATTCTAAGTGGCTGCTGACTTTGTGAGGTCTCTAAAAGTGGGTTTTAGGAGCCCAACACAAAATACATGAGCCCCAATGCCTTCCTTCATACAAAACTGACACCCACTTTCCTTAAAAAATCGTGGCTCAAAATGGCATTTTTGGGCTGAGATAAGCACTTTGGTGACATTTTCCTGTAACTTGTTCCCAGTACATTCTAAGTGGCTGCTGACTTTGTGAGGTCTCTAAAAGTGGGTTTTAGGAGCCCAACACAAAATACATGAGCCCCAATGCCTTCCTTCATACAAAACTGACACCCACTTTCCTTAAAAAATCGTGGCTCAAAATGGCATTTTTGGGCTGAGATAAGCACTTTGGTGACATTTTCCTGTAACTTGTTCCCAGTACATTCTAAGTGGCTGCTGACTTTGTGAGGTCTCTAAAAGTGGGTTTTAGGAGCCCAACACAAAATACATGAGCCCTAATGCCTTCTTTCAGACAAAACTGACTTCCACTTTCTTAAAAAAATCTTGGGTCAAAATAGCATTATTAGACTGAGATAAGCACTTTGGTGACATTTTCCTGTAACTTGTTCCCAGTACATTCTAAGTGGCTGCTGACTTTGTGAGGTCTCTAAAAGTGGGTTTTAGGAGCCCAACACAAAATACATGAGCCCCAATGCCTTCCTTCATACAAAACTGACACCCACTTTCCTTAAAAAATCGTGGCTCAAAATGGCATTTTTGGGCTGAGATAAGCACTTTGGTGACATTTTCCTGTAACTTGTTCCCAGTACATTCTAAGTGGCTGCTGACTTTGTGAGGTCTCTAAAAGTGGGTTTTAGGAGCCCAACACAAAATACATGAGCCCTAATGCCTTCTTTCAGACAAAACTGACTTCCACTTTCTTAAAAAAATCTTGGGTCAAAATAGCATTATTAGACTGAGATAAGCACTTTGGTGACATTTTCCTGTAACTTGTTCCCAGTACATTCTAAGTGGCTGCTGACTTTGTGAGGTCTCTAAAAGTGGGTTTTAGGAGCCCAACACAAAATACATGAGCCCCAATGCCTTCCTTCATACAAAACTGACACCCACTTTCCTTAAAAAATCGTGGCTCAAAATGGCATTTTTGGGCTGAGATAAGCACTTTGGTGACATTTTCCTGTAACTTGTTCCCAGTACATTCTAAGTGGCTGCTGACTTTGTGAGGTCTCTAAAAGTGGGTTTTAGGAGCCCAACACAAAATACATGAGCCCCAATGCCTTCTTTCAGACAAAACTGACTTCCACTTTCTTAAAAAAATCTTGGGTCAAAATAGCATTATTAGACTGAGATAAGCACTTTGGTGACATTTTCCTGTAACTTGTTCCCAGTACATTCTAAGTGGCTGCTGACTTTGTGAGGTCTCTAAAAGTGGGTTTTAGGAGCCCAACACAAAATACATGAGCCCCAATGCCTTCCTTCATACAAAACTGACACCCACTTTCCTTAAAAAATCGTGGCTCAAAATGGCATTTTTGGGCTGAGATAAGCACTTTGGTGACATTTTCCTGTAACTTGTTCCCAGTACATTCTAAGTGGCTGCTGACTTTGTGAGGTCTCTAAAAGTGGGTTTTAGGAGCCCAACACAAAATACATGAGCCCTAATGCCTTCTTTCAGACAAAACTGACTTCCACTTTCTTAAAAAAATCTTGGGTCAAAATAGCATTATTAGACTGAGATAAGCACTTTGGTGACATTTTCCTGTAACTTGTTCCCAGTACATTCTAAGTGGCTGCTGACTTTGTGAGGTCTCTAAAAGTGGGTTTTAGGAGCCCAACACAAAATACATGAGCCCCAATGCCTTCCTTCATACAAAACTGACACCCACTTTCCTTAAAAAATCGTGGCTCAAAATGGCATTTTTGGGCTGAGATAAGCACTTTGGTGACATTTTCCTGTAACTTGTTCCCAGTACATTCTAAGTGGCTGCTGACTTTGTGAGGTCTCTAAAAGTGGGTTTTAGGAGCCCAACACAAAATACATGAGCCCTAATGCCTTCTTTCAGACAAAACTGACTTCCACTTTCTTAAAAAAATCTTGGGTCAAAATAGCATTATTAGACTGAGATAAGCACTTTGGTGACATTTTCCTGTAACTTGTTCCCAGTACATTCTAAGTGGCTGCTGACTTTGTGAGGTCTCTAAAAGTGGGTTTTAGGAGCCCAACACAAAATACATGAGCCCCAATGCCTTCCTTCATACAAAACTGACACCCACTTTCCTTAAAAAATCGTGGCTCAAAATGGCATTTTTGGGCTGAGATAAGCACTTTGGTGACATTTTCCTGTAACTTGTTCCCAGTACATTCTAAGTGGCTGCTGACTTTGTGAGGTCTCTAAAAGTGGGTTTTAGGAGCCCAACACAAAATACATGAGCCCTAATGCCTTCTTTCAGACAAAACTGACTTCCACTTTCTTAAAAAAATCTTGGGTCAAAATAGCATTATTAGACTGAGATAAGCACTTTGGTGACATTTTCCTGTAACTTGTTCCCAGTACATTCTAAGTGGCTGCTGACTTTGTGAGGTCTCTAAAAGTGGGTTTTAGGAGCCCAACACAAAATACATGAGCCCCAATGCCTTCCTTCATACAAAACTGACACCCACTTTCCTTAAAAAATCGTGGCTCAAAATGGCATTTTTGGGCTGAGATAAGCACTTTGGTGACATTTTCCTGTAACTTGTTCCCAGTACATTCTAAGTGGCTGCTGACTTTGTGAGGTCTCTAAAAGTGGGTTTTAGGAGCCCAACACAAAATACATGAGCCCTAATGCCTTCTTTCAGACAAAACTGACTTCCACTTTCTTAAAAAAATCTTGGGTCAAAATAGCATTATTAGACTGAGATAAGCACTTTGGTGACATTTTCCTGTAACTTGTTCCCAGTACATTCTAAGTGGCTGCTGACTTTGTGAGGTCTCTAAAAGTGGGTTTTAGGAGCCCAACACAAAATACATGAGCCCCAATGCCTTCCTTCATACAAAACTGACACCCACTTTCCTTAAAAAATCGTGGCTCAAAATGGCATTTTTGGGCTGAGATAAGCACTTTGGTGACATTTTCCTGTAACTTGTTCCCAGTACATTCTAAGTGGCTGCTGACTTTGTGAGGTCTCTAAAAGTGGGTTTTAGGAGCCCAACACAAAATACATGAGCCCCAATGCCTTCCTTCATACAAAACTGACACCCACTTTCCTTAAAAAATCGTGGCTCAAAATGGCATTTTTGGGCTGAGATAAGCACTTTGGTGACATTTTCCTGTAACTTGTTCCCAGTACATTCTAAGTGGCTGCTGACTTTGTGAGGTCTCTAAAAGTGGGTTTTAGGAGCCCAACACAAAATACATGAGCCCTAATGCCTTCTTTCAGACAAAACTGACTTCCACTTTCTTAAAAAAATCTTGGGTCAAAATAGCATTATTAGACTGAGATAAGCACTTTGGTGACATTTTCCTGTAACTTGTTCCCAGTACATTCTAAGTGGCTGCTGACTTTGTGAGGTCTCTAAAAGTGGGTTTTAGGAGCCCAACACAAAATACATGAGCCCCAATGCCTTCCTTCATACAAAACTGACACCCACTTTCCTTAAAAAATCGTGGCTCAAAATGGCATTTTTGGGCTGAGATAAGCACTTTGGTGACATTTTCCTGTAACTTGTTCCCAGTACATTCTAAGTGGCTGCTGACTTTGTGAGGTCTCTAAAAGTGGGTTTTAGGAGCCCAACACAAAATACATGAGCCCTAATGCCTTCTTTCAGACAAAACTGACTTCCACTTTCTTAAAAAAATCTTGGGTCAAAATAGCATTATTAGACTGAGATAAGCACTTTGGTGACATTTTCCTGTAACTTGTTCCCAGTACATTCTAAGTGGCTGCTGACTTTGTGAGGTCTCTAAAAGTGGGTTTTAGGAGCCCAACACAAAATACATGAGCCCCAATGCCTTCCTTCATACAAAACTGACACCCACTTTCCTTAAAAAATCGTGGCTCAAAATGGCATTTTTGGGCTGAGATAAGCACTTTGGTGACATTTTCCTGTAACTTGTTCCCAGTACATTCTAAGTGGCTGCTGACTTTGTGAGGTCTCTAAAAGTGGGTTTTAGGAGCCCAACACAAAATACATGAGCCCTAATGCCTTCTTTCAGACAAAACTGACTTCCACTTTCTTAAAAAAATCTTGGGTCAAAATAGCATTATTAGACTGAGATAAGCACTTTGGTGACATTTTCCTGTAACTTGTTCCCAGTACATTCTAAGTGGCTGCTGACTTTGTGAGGTCTCTAAAAGTGGGTTTTAGGAGCCCAACACAAAATACATGAGCCCCAATGCCTTCCTTCATACAAAACTGACACCCACTTTCCTTAAAAAATCGTGGCTCAAAATGGCATTTTTGGGCTGAGATAAGCACTTTGGTGACATTTTCCTGTAACTTGTTCCCAGTACATTCTAAGTGGCTGCTGACTTTGTGAGGTCTCTAAAAGTGGGTTTTAGGAGCCCAACACAAAATACATGAGCCCTAATGCCTTCTTTCAGACAAAACTGACTTCCACTTTCTTAAAAAAATCTTGGGTCAAAATAGCATTATTAGACTGAGATAAGCACTTTGGTGACATTTTCCTGTAACTTGTTCCCAGTACATTCTAAGTGGCTGCTGACTTTGTGAGGTCTCTAAAAGTGGGTTTTAGGAGCCCAACACAAAATACATGAGCCCCAATGCCTTCCTTCATACAAAACTGACACCCACTTTCCTTAAAAAATCGTGGCTCAAAATGGCATTTTTGGGCTGAGATAAGCACTTTGGTGACATTTTCCTGTAACTTGTTCCCAGTACATTCTAAGTGGCTGCTGACTTTGTGAGGTCTCTAAAAGTGGGTTTTAGGAGCCCAACACAAAATACATGAGCCCCAATGCCTTCCTTCATACAAAACTGACACCCACTTTCCTTAAAAAATCGTGGCTCAAAATGGCATTTTTGGGCTGAGATAAGCACTTTGGTGACATTTTCCTGTAACTTGTTCCCAGTACATTCTAAGTGGCTGCTGACTTTGTGAGGTCTCTAAAAGTGGGTTTTAGGAGCCCAACACAAAATACATGAGCCCTAATGCCTTCTTTCAGACAAAACTGACTTCCACTTTCTTAAAAAAATCTTGGGTCAAAATAGCATTATTAGACTGAGATAAGCACTTTGGTGACATTTTCCTGTAACTTGTTCCCAGTACATTCTAAGTGGCTGCTGACTTTGTGAGGTCTCTAAAAGTGGGTTTTAGGAGCCCAACACAAAATACATGAGCCCCAATGCCTTCCTTCATACAAAACTGACACCCACTTTCCTTAAAAAATCGTGGCTCAAAATGGCATTTTTGGGCTGAGATAAGCACTTTGGT
Organism: Gymnoscopelus braueri; assembly: GCF_963280865.1. NCBI lineage: Eukaryota > Metazoa > Chordata > Actinopteri > Myctophiformes > Myctophidae > Gymnoscopelus > Gymnoscopelus braueri. The sequence goes on along the minus strand of NW_027660812.1, from coordinate 61,624 downwards.
GACATTTTCCTGTAACTTGTTCCCAGTACATTCTAAGTGGCTGCTGACTTTGTGAGGTCTCTAAAAGTGGGTTTTAGGAGCCCAACACAAAATACATGAGCCCTAATGCCTTCTTTCAGACAAAACTGACTTCCACTTTCTTAAAAAAATCTTGGGTCAAAATAGCATTATTAGACTGAGATAAGCACTTTGGTGACATTTTCCTGTAACTTGTTCCCAGTACATTCTAAGTGGCTGCTGACTTTGTGAGGTCTCTAAAAGTGGGTTTTAGGAGCCCAACACAAAATACATGAGCCCCAATGCCTTCCTTCATACAAAACTGACACCCACTTTCCTTAAAAATCGTGGCTCAAAATGGCATTTTTGGGCTGAGATAAGCACTTTGGTGACATTTTCCTGTAACTTGTTCCCAGTACATTCTAAGTGGCTGCTGACTTTGTGAGGTCTCTAAAAGTGGGTTTTAGGAGCCCAACACAAAATACATGAGCCCTAATGCCTTCTTTCAGACAAAACTGACTTCCACTTTCTTAAAAAAATCTTGGGTCAAAATAGCATTATTAGACTGAGATAAGCACTTTGGTGACATTTTCCTGTAACTTGTTCCCAGTACATTCTAAGTGGCTGCTGACTTTGTGAGGTCTCTAAAAGTGGGTTTTAGGAGCCCAACACAAAATACATGAGCCCCAATGCCTTCCTTCATACAAAACTGACACCCACTTTCCTTAAAAAATCGTGGCTCAAAATGGCATTTTTGGGCTGAGATAAGCACTTTGGTGACATTTTCCTGTAACTTGTTCCCAGTACATTCTAAGTGGCTGCTGACTTTGTGAGGTCTCTAAAAGTGGGTTTTAGGAGCCCAACACAAAATACATGAGCCCCAATGCCTTCCTTCATACAAAACTGACACCCACTTTCCTTAAAAAATCGTGGCTCAAAATGGCATTTTTGGGCTGAGATAAGCACTTTGGTGACATTTTCCTGTAACTTGTTCCCAGTACATTCTAAGTGGCTGCTGACTTTGTGAGGTCTCTAAAAGTGGGTTTTAGGAGCCCAACACAAAATACATGAGCCCTAATGCCTTCTTTCAGACAAAACTGACTTCCACTTTCTTAAAAAAATCTTGGGTCAAAATAGCATTATTAGACTGAGATAAGCACTTTGGTGACATTTTCCTGTAACTTGTTCCCAGTACATTCTAAGTGGCTGCTGACTTTGTGAGGTCTCTAAAAGTGGGTTTTAGGAGCCCAACACAAAATACATGAGCCCCAATGCCTTCCTTCATACAAAACTGACACCCACTTTCCTTAAAAAATCGTGGCTCAAAATGGCATTTTTGGGCTGAGATAAGCACTTTGGTGACATTTTCCTGTAACTTGTTCCCAGTACATTCTAAGTGGCTGCTGACTTTGTGAGGTCTCTAAAAGTGGGTTTTAGGAGCCCAACACAAAATACATGAGCCCTAATGCCTTCTTTCAGACAAAACTGACTTCCACTTTCTTAAAAAAATCTTGGGTCAAAATAGCATTATTAGACTGAGATAAGCACTTTGGTGACATTTTCCTGTAACTTGTTCCCAGTACATTCTAAGTGGCTGCTGACTTTGTGAGGTCTCTAAAAGTGGGTTTTTAGGAGCCCAACACAAAATACATGAGCCCCAATGCCTTCCTTCATACAAAACTGACACCCACTTTCCTTAAAAAATCGTGGCTCAAAATGGCATTTTTGGGCTGAGATAAGCACTTTGGTGACATTTTCCTGTAACTTGTTCCCAGTACATTCTAAGTGGCTGCTGACTTTGTGAGGTCTCTAAAAGTGGGTTTTAGGAGCCCAACACAAAATACATGAGCCCTAATGCCTTCTTTCAGACAAAACTGACTTCCACTTTCTTAAAAAAATCTTGGGTCAAAATAGCATTATTAGACTGAGATAAGCACTTTGGTGACATTTTCCTGTAACTTGTTCCCAGTACATTCTAAGTGGCTGCTGACTTTGTGAGGTCTCTAAAAGTGGGTTTTAGGAGCCCAACACAAAATACATGAGCCCCAATGCCTTCCTTCATACAAAACTGACACCCACTTTCCTTAAAAAATCGTGGCTCAAAATGGCATTTTTGGGCTGAGATAAGCACTTTGGTGACATTTTCCTGTAACTTGTTCCCAGTACATTCTAAGTGGCTGCTGACTTTGTGAGGTCTCTAAAAGTGGGTTTTAGGAGCCCAACACAAAATACATGAGCCCCAATGCCTTCCTTCATACAAAACTGACACCCACTTTCCTTAAAAAATCGTGGCTCAAAATGGCATTTTTGGGCTGAGATAAGCACTTTGGTGACATTTTCCTGTAACTTGTTCCCAGTACATTCTAAGTGGCTGCTGACTTTGTGAGGTCTCTAAAAGTGGGTTTTAGGAGCCCAACACAAAATACATGAGCCCTAATGCCTTCTTTCAGACAAAACTGACTTCCACTTTCTTAAAAAAATCTTGGGTCAAAATAGCATTATTAGACTGAGATAAGCACTTTGGTGACATTTTCCTGTAACTTGTTCCCAGTACATTCTAAGTGGCTGCTGACTTTGTGAGGTCTCTAAAAGTGGGTTTTAGGAGCCCAACACAAAATACATGAGCCCCAATGCCTTCCTTCATACAAAACTGACACCCACTTTCCTTAAAAAATCGTGGCTCAAAATGGCATTTTTGGGCTGAGATAAGCACTTTGGTGACATTTTTTCCTGTAACTTGTTCCCAGTACATTCTAAGTGGCTGCTGACTTTGTGAGGTCTCTAAAAGTGGGTTTTAGGAGCCCAACACAAAATACATGAGCCCCAATGCCTTCCTTCATACAAAACTGACACCCACTTTCCTTAAAAAATCGTGGCTCAAAATGGCATTTTTGGGCTGAGATAAGCACTTTGGTGACATTTTCCTGTAACTTGTTCCCAGTACATTCTAAGTGGCTGCTGACTTTGTGAGGTCTCTAAAAGTGGGTTTTAGGAGCCCAACACAAAATACATGAGCCCTAATGCCTTCTTTCAGACAAAACTGACTTCCACTTTCTTAAAAAAATCTTGGGTCAAAATAGCATTATTAGACTGAGATAAGCACTTTGGTGACATTTTCCTGTAACTTGTTCCCAGTACATTCTAAGTGGCTGCTGACTTTGTGAGGTCTCTAAAAGTGGGTTTTAGGAGCCCAACACAAAATACATGAGCCCCAATGCCTTCCTTCATACAAAACTGACACCCACTTTCCTTAAAAAATCGTGGCTCAAAATGGCATTTTTGGGCTGAGATAAGCACTTTGGTGACATTTTCCTGTAACTTGTTCCCAGTACATTCTAAGTGGCTGCTGACTTTGTGAGGTCTCTAAAAGTGGGTTTTAGGAGCCCAACACAAAATACATGAGCCCCAATGCCTTCTTTCAGACAAAACTGACTTCCACTTTCTTAAAAAAATCTTGGGTCAAAATAGCATTATTAGACTGAGATAAGCACTTTGGTGACATTTTCCTGTAACTTGTTCCCAGTACATTCTAAGTGGCTGCTGACTTTGTGAGGTCTCTAAAAGTGGGTTTTAGGAGCCCAACACAAAATACATGAGCCCCAATGCCTTCCTTCATACAAAACTGACACCCACTTTCCTTAAAAAATCGTGGCTCAAAATGGCATTTTTGGGCTGAGATAAGCACTTTGGTGACATTTTCCTGTAACTTGTTCCCAGTACATTCTAAGTAGCTGCTGACTTTGTGAGGTCTCTAAAAGTGGGTTTTAGGAGCCCAACACAAAATACATGAGCCCCAATGCCTTCCTTCATACAAAACTGACACCCACTTTCCTTAAAAAATCGTGGCTCAAAATGGCATTTTTGGGCTGAGATAAGCACTTTGGTGACATTTTCCTGTAACTTGTTCCCAGTACATTCTAAGTGGCTGCTGACTTTGTGAGGTCTCTAAAAGTGGGTTTTAGGAGCCCAACACAAAATACATGAGCCCTAATGCCTTCTTTCAGACAAAACTGACTTCCACTTTCTTAAAAAAATCTTGGGTCAAAATAGCATTATTAGACTGAGATAAGCACTTTGGTGACATTTTCCTGTAACTTGTTCCCAGTACATTCTAAGTGGCTGCTGACTTTGTGAGGTCTCTAAAAGTGGGTTTTAGGAGCCCAACACAAAATACATGAGCCCCAATGCCTTCCTTCATACAAAACTGACACCCACTTTCCTTAAAAAATCGTGGCTCAAAATGGCATTTTTGGGCTGAGATAAGCACTTTGGTGACATTTTCCTGTAACTTGTTCCCAGTACATTCTAAGTGGCTGCTGACTTTGTGAGGTCTCTAAAAGTGGGTTTTAGGAGCCCAACACAAAATACATGAGCCCTAATGCCTTCCTTCAGACAGAACTGACACCCACTTTCTTTAAAAAATCGTGGTTCAAAATAGCATTTTTGGGCTGAGATAAGCACTTTGGTGACATTTTCCTGTAACTTGTTCCCAGTACATTTTAAGTGGCTGCTGACTTTGTGAGGTCTGTAAAATTGGGTTTTAGGAGCCCAACACAAAATACATGAGCCCTAATGCCTTCTTTCAGACAAAACTGACTTCCACTTTCTTAAAAAAATCTTGGGTCAAAATAGCATTATTAGACTGAGATAAGCACTTTGGTGACATTTTCCTGTAACTTGTTCCCAGTACATTCTAAGTGGCTGCTGACTTTGTGAGGTCTCTAAAAGTGGGTTTTAGGAGCCCAACACAAAATACATGAGCCCCAATGCCTTCCTTCATACAAAACTGACACCCACTTTCCTTAAAAAATCGTGGCTCAAAATGGCATTTTTGGGCTGAGATAAGCACTTTGGTGACATTTTCCTGTAACTTGTTCCCAGTACATTCTAAGTGGCTGCTGACTTTGTGAGGTCTCTAAAAGTGGGTTTTAGGAGCCCAACACAAAATACATGAGCCCTAATGCCTTCTTTCAGACAAAACTGACTTCCACTTTCTTAAAAAAATCTTGGGTCAAAATAGCATTATTAGACTGAGATAAGCACTTTGGTGACATTTTCCTGTAACTTGTTCCCAGTACATTCTAAGTGGCTGCTGACTTTGTGAGGTCTCTAAAAGTGGGTTTTAGGAGCCCAACACAAAATACATGAGCCCCAATGCCTTCCTTCATACAAAACTGACACCCACTTTCCTTAAAAAATCGTGGCTCAAAATGGCATTTTTGGGCTGAGATAAGCACTTTGGTGACATTTTCCTGTAACTTGTTCCCTGTACATTCTAAGTGGCTGCTGACTTTGTGAGGTCTCTAAAAGTGGGTTTTAGGAGCCCAACACAAAATACATGAGCCCTAATGCCTTCTTTCAGACAAAACTGACTTCCACTTTCTTAAAAAAATCTTGGGTCAAAATAGCATTATTAGACTGAGATAAGCACTTTGGTGACATTTTCCTGTAACTTGTTCCCAGTACATTCTAAGTGGCTGCTGACTTTGTGAGGTCTCTAAAAGTGGGTTTTAGGAGCCCAACACAAAATACATGAGCCCCAATGCCTTCCTTCATACAAAACTGACACCCACTTTCCTTAAAAAATCGTGGCTCAAAATGGCATTTTTGGGCTGAGATAAGCACTTTGGTGACATTTTCCTGTAACTTGTTCCCAGTACATTCTAAGTGGCTGCTGACTTTGTGAGGTCTCTAAAAGTGGGTTTTAGGAGCCCAACACAAAATACATGAGCCCCAATGCCTTCTTTCAGACAAAACTGACTTCCACTTTCTTAAAAAAATCTTGGGTCAAAATAGCATTATTAGACTGAGATAAGCACTTTGGTGACATTTTCCTGTAACTTGTTCCCAGTACATTCTAAGTGGCTGCTGACTTTGTGAGGTCTCTAAAAGTGGGTTTTAGGAGCCCAACACAAAATACATGAGCCCCAATGCCTTCCTTCATACAAAACTGACACCCACTTTCCTTAAAAAATCGTGGCTCAAAATGGCATTTTTGGGCTGAGATAAGCACTTTGGTGACATTTTCCTGTAACTTGTTCCCAGTACATTCTAAGTGGCTGCTGACTTTGTGAGGTCTCTAAAAGTGGGTTTTAGGAGCCCAACACAAAATACATGAGCCCCAATGCCTTCCTTCATACAAAACTGACACCCACTTTCCTTAAAAAATCGTGGCTCAAAATGGCATTTTTGGGCTGAGATAAGCACTTTGGTGACATTTTCCTGTAACTTGTTCCCAGTACATTCTAAGTGGCTGCTGACTTTGTGAGGTCTCTAAAAGTGGGTTTTAGGAGCCCAACACAAAATACATGAGCCCTAATGCCTTCTTTCAGACAAAACTGACTTCCACTTTCTTAAAAAAATCTTGGGTCAAAATAGCATTATTAGACTGAGATAAGCACTTTGGTGACATTTTCCTGTAACTTGTTCCCAGTACATTCTAAGTGGCTGCTGACTTTGTGAGGTCTCTAAAAGTGGGTTTTAGGAGCCCAACACAAAATACATGAGCCCCAATGCCTTCCTTCATACAAAACTGACACCCACTTTCCTTAAAAAATCGTGGCTCAAAATGGCATTTTTGGGCTGAGATAAGCACTTTGGTGACATTTTCCTGTAACTTGTTCCCAGTACATTCTAAGTGGCTGCTGACTTTGTGAGGTCTCTAAAAGTGGGTTTTAGGAGCCCAACACAAAATACATGAGCCCTAATGCCTTCCTTCAGACAGAACTGACACCCACTTTCTTTAAAAAATCGTGGTTCAAAATAGCATTTTTGGGCTGAGATAAGCACTTTGGTGACATTTTCCTGTAACTTGTTCCCAGTACATTTTAAGTGGCTGCTGACTTTGTGAGGTCTGTAAAATTGGGTTTTAGGAGCCCAACACAAAATACATGAGCCCTAATGCCTTCTTTCAGACAAAACTGACTTCCACTTTCTTAAAAAAATCTTGGGTCAAAATAGCATTATTAGACTGAGATAAGCACTTTGGTGACATTTTCCTGTAACTTGTTCCCAGTACATTCTAAGTGGCTGCTGACTTTGTGAGGTCTCTAAAAGTGGGTTTTAGGAGCCCAACACAAAATACATGAGCCCAATGCCTTCCTTCATACAAAACTGACACCCACTTTCCTTAAAAAATCGTGGCTCAAAATGGCATTTTTGGGCTGAGATAAGCACTTTGGTGACATTTTCCTGTAACTTGTTCCCAGTACATTCTAAGTGGCTGCTGACTTTGTGAGGTCTCTAAAAGTGGGTTTTAGGAGCCCAACACAAAATACATGAGCCCTAATGCCTTCTTTCAGACAAAACTGACTTCCACTTTCTTAAAAAAATCTTGGGTCAAAATAGCATTATTAGACTGAGATAAGCACTTTGGTGACATTTTCCTGTAACTTGTTCCCAGTACATTCTAAGTGGCTGCTGACTTTGTGAGGTCTCTAAAAGTGGGTTTTAGGAGCCCAACACAAAATACATGAGCCCCAATGCCTTCCTTCATACAAAACTGACACCCACTTTCCTTAAAAAATCGTGGCTCAAAATGGCATTTTTGGGCTGAGATAAGCACTTTGGTGACATTTTCCTGTAACTTGTTCCCAGTACATTCTAAGTGGCTGCTGACTTTGTGAGGTCTCTAAAAGTGGGTTTTAGGAGCCCAACACAAAATACATGAGCCCTAATGCCTTCCTTCAGACAGAACTGACACCCACTTTCTTTAAAAAATCGTGGTTCAAAATAGCATTTTTGGGCTGAGATAAGCACTTTGGTGACATTTTCCTGTAACTTGTTCCCAGTACATTTTAAGTGGCTGCTGACTTTGTGAGGTCTGTAAAATTGGGTTTTAGGAGCCCAACACAAAATACATGAGCCCTAATGCCTTCTTTCAGACAAAACTGACTTCCACTTTCTTAAAAAAATCTTGGGTCAAAATAGCATTATTAGACTGAGATAAGCACTTTGGTGACATTTTCCTGTAACTTGTTCCCAGTACATTCTAAGTGGCTGCTGACTTTGTGAGGTCTCTAAAAGTGGGTTTTAGGAGCCCAACACAAAATACATGAGCCCCAATGCCTTCCTTCATACAAAACTGACACCCACTTTCCTTAAAAAATCGTGGCTCAAAATGGCATTTTTGGGCTGAGATAAGCACTTTGGTGACATTTTCCTGTAACTTGTTCCCAGTACATTCTAAGTGGCTGCTGACTTTGTGAGGTCTCTAAAAGTGGGTTTTAGGAGCCCAACACAAAATACATGAGCCCTAATGCCTTCTTTCAGACAAAACTGACTTCCACTTTCTTAAAAAAATCTTGGGTCAAAATAGCATTATTAGACTGAGATAAGCACTTTGGTGACATTTTCCTGTAACTTGTTCCCAGTACATTCTAAGTGGCTGCTGACTTTGTGAGGTCTCTAAAAGTGGGTTTTAGGAGCCCAACACAAAATACATGAGCCCCAATGCCTTCCTTCATACAAAACTGACACCCACTTTCCTTAAAAAATCGTGGCTCAAAATGGCATTTTTGGGCTGAGATAAGCACTTTGGTGACATTTTCCTGTAACTTGTTCCCAGTACATTCTAAGTGGCTGCTGACTTTGTGAGGTCTCTAAAAGTGGGTTTTAGGAGCCCAACACAAAATACATGAGCCCTAATGCCTTCTTTCAGACAAAACTGACTTCCACTTTCTTAAAAAAATCTTGGGTCAAAATAGCATTATTAGACTGAGATAAGCACTTTGGTGACATTTTCCTGTAACTTGTTCCCAGTACATTCTAAGTGGCTGCTGACTTTGTGAGGTCTCTAAAAGTGGGTTTTAGGAGCCCAACACAAAATACATGAGCCCCAATGCCTTCCTTCATACAAAACTGACACCCACTTTCCTTAAAAAATCGTGGCTCAAAATGGCATTTTTGGGCTGAGATAAGCACTTTGGTGACATTTTCCTGTAACTTGTTCCCAGTACATTCTAAGTGGCTGCTGACTTTGTGAGGTCTCTAAAAGTGGGTTTTAGGAGCCCAACACAAAATACATGAGCCCTAATGCCTTCTTTCAGACAAAACTGACTTCCACTTTCTTAAAAAAATCTTGGGTCAAAATAGCATTATTAGACTGAGATAAGCACTTTGGTGACATTTTCCTGTAACTTGTTCCCAGTACATTCTAAGTGGCTGCTGACTTTGTGAGGTCTCTAAAAGTGGGTTTTAGGAGCCCAACACAAAATACATGAGCCCCAATGCCTTCCTTCATACAAAACTGACACCCACTTTCCTTAAAAAATCGTGGCTCAAAATGGCATTTTTGGGCTGAGATAAGCACTTTGGTGACATTTTCCTGTAACTTGTTCCCAGTACATTCTAAGTGGCTGCTGACTTTGTGAGGTCTCTAAAAGTGGGTTTTAGGAGCCCAACACAAAATACATGAGCCCTAATGCCTTCTTTCAGACAAAACTGACTTCCACTTTCTTAAAAAAATCTTGGGTCAAAATAGCATTATTAGACTGAGATAAGCACTTTGGTGACATTTTCCTGTAACTTGTTCCCAGTACATTCTAAGTGGCTGCTGACTTTGTGAGGTCTCTAAAAGTGGGTTTTAGGAGCCCAACACAAAATACATGAGCCCCAATGCCTTCCTTCATAAAAAACTGACACCCACTTTCCTTAAAAAATCGTGGCTCAAAATGGCATTTTTGGGCTGAGATAAGCACTTTGGTGACATTTTCCTGTAACTTGTTCCCAGTACATTCTAAGTGGCTGCTGACTTTGTGAGGTCTCTAAAAGTGGGTTTTAGGAGCCCAACACAAAATACATGAGCCCCAATGCCTTCCTTCATACAAAACTGACACCCACTTTCCTTAAAAAATCGTGGCTCAAAATGGCATTTTTGGGCTGAGATAAGCACTTTGGTGACATTTTCCTGTAACTTGTTCCCAGTACATTCTAAGTGGCTGCTGACTTTGTGAGGTCTCTAAAAGTGGGTTTTAGGAGCCCAACACAAAATACATGAGCCCTAATGCCTTCTTTCAGACAAAACTGACTTCCACTTTCTTAAAAAAATCTTGGGTCAAAATAGCATTATTAGACTGAGATAAGCACTTTGGTGACATTTTCCTGTAACTTGTTCCCAGTACATTCTAAGTGGCTGCTGACTTTGTGAGGTCTCTAAAAGTGGGTTTTAGGAGCCCAACACAAAATACATGAGCCCCAATGCCTTCCTTCATACAAAACTGACACCCACTTTCCTTAAAAAATCGTGGCTCAAAATGGCATTTTTGGGCTGAGATAAGCACTTTGGTGACATTTTCCTGTAACTTGTTCCCAGTACATTCTAAGTGGCTGCTGACTTTGTGAGGTCTCTAAAAGTGGGTTTTAGGAGCCCAACACAAAATACATGAGCCCTAATGCCTTCTTTCAGACAAAACTGACTTCCACTTTCTTAAAAAAATCTTGGGTCAAAATAGCATTATTAGACTGAGATAAGCACTTTGGTGACATTTTCCTGTAACTTGTTCCCAGTACATTCTAAGTGGCTGCTGACTTTGTGAGGTCTCTAAAAGTGGGTTTTAGGAGCCCAACACAAAATACATGAGCCCCAATGCCTTCCTTCATACAAAACTGACACCCACTTTCCTTAAAAAATCGTGGCTCAAAATGGCATTTTTGGGCTGAGATAAGCACTTTGGTGACATTTTCCTGTAACTTGTTCCCAGTACATTCTAAGTGGCTGCTGACTTTGTGAGGTCTCTAAAAGTGGGTTTTAGGAGCCCAACACAAAATACATGAGCCCTAATGCCTTCTTTCAGACAAAACTGACTTCCACTTTCTTAAAAAAATCTTGGGTCAAAATAGCATTATTAGACTGAGATAAGCACTTTGGTGACATTTTCCTGTAACTTGTTCCCAGTACATTCTAAGTGGCTGCTGACTTTGTGAGGTCTCTAAAAGTGGGTTTTAGGAGCCCAACACAAAATACATGAGCCCCAATGCCTTCCTTCATACAAAACTGACACCCACTTTCCTTAAAAAATCGTGGCTCAAAATGGCATTTTTGGGCTGAGATAAGCACTTTGGTGACATTTTCCTGTAACTTGTTCCCAGTACATTCTAAGTGGCTGCTGACTTTGTGAGGTCTCTAAAAGTGGGTTTTAGGAGCCCAACACAAAATACATGAGCCCCAATGCCTTCCTTCATACAAAACTGACACCCACTTTCCTTAAAAAATCGTGGCTCAAAATGGCATTTTTGGGCTGAGATAAGCACTTTGGTGACATTTTCCTGTAACTTGTTCCCAGTACATTCTAAGTGGCTGCTGACTTTGTGAGGTCTCTAAAAGTGGGTTTTAGGAGCCCAACACAAAATACATGAGCCCTAATGCCTTCTTTCAGACAAAACTGACTTCCACTTTCTTAAAAAATCTTGGGTCAAAATAGCATTATTAGACTGAGATAAGCACTTTGGTGACATTTTCCTGTAACTTGTTCCCAGTACATTCTAAGTGGCTGCTGACTTTGTGAGGTCTCTAAAAGTGGGTTTTAGGAGCCCAACACAAAATACATGAGCCCCAATGCCTTCCTTCATACAAAACTGACACCCACTTTCCTTAAAAAATCGTGGCTCAAAATGGCATTTTTGGGCTGAGATAAGCACTTTGGTGACATTTTCCTGTAACTTGTTCCCAGTACATTCTAAGTGGCTGCTGACTTTGTGAGGTCTCTAAAAGTGGGTTTTAGGAGCCCAACACAAAATACATGAGCCCTAATGCCTTCTTTCAGACAAAACTGACTTCCACTTTCTTAAAAAAATCTTGGGTCAAAATAGCATTATTAGACTGAGATAAGCACTTTGGTGACATTTTCCTGTAACTTGTTCCCAGTACATTCTAAGTGGCTGCTGACTTTGTGAGGTCTCTAAAAGTGGGTTTTAGGAGCCCAACACAAAATACATGAGCCCCAATGCCTTCCTTCATACAAAACTGACACCCACTTTCCTTAAAAAATCGTGGCTCAAAATGGCATTTTTGGGCTGAGATAAGCACTTTGGTGACATTTTCCTGTAACTTGTTCCCAGTACATTCTAAGTGGCTGCTGACTTTGTGAGGTCTCTAAAAGTGGGTTTTAGGAGCCCAACACAAAATACATGAGCCCTAATGCCTTCTTTCAGACAAAACTGACTTCCACTTTCTTAAAAAAATCTTGGGTCAAAATAGCATTATTAGACTGAGATAAGCACTTTGGTGACATTTTCCTGTAACTTGTTCCCAGTACATTCTAAGTGGCTGCTGACTTTGTGAGGTCTCTAAAAGTGGGTTTTAGGAGCCCAACACAAAATACATGAGCCCCAATGCCTTCCTTCATACAAAACTGACACCCACTTTCCTTAAAAAATCGTGGCTCAAAATGGCATTTTTGGGCTGAGATAAGCACTTTGGTGACATTTTCCTGTAACTTGTTCCCAGTACATTCTAAGTGGCTGCTGACTTTGTGAGGTCTCTAAAAGTGGGTTTTAGGAGCCCAACACAAAATACATGAGCCCTAATGCCTTCTTTCAGACAAAACTGACTTCCACTTTCTTAAAAAAATCTTGGGTCAAAATAGCATTATTAGACTGAGATAAGCACTTTGGTGACATTTTCCTGTAACTTGTTCCCAGTACATTCTAAGTGGCTGCTGACTTTGTGAGGTCTCTAAAAGTGGGTTTTAGGAGCCCAACACAAAATACATGAGCCCCAATGCCTTCCTTCATAAAAAACTGACACCCACTTTCCTTAAAAAATCGTGGCTCAAAATGGCATTTTTGGGCTGAGATAAGCACTTTGGTGACATTTTCCTGTAACTTGTTCCCAGTACATTCTAAGTGGCTGCTGACTTTGTGAGGTCTCTAAAAGTGGGTTTTAGGAGCCCAACACAAAATACATGAGCCCCAATGCCTTCCTTCATACAAAACTGACACCCACTTTCCTTAAAAAATCGTGGCTCAAAATGGCATTTTTGGGCTGAGATAAGCACTTTGGTGACATTTTCCTGTAACTTGTTCCCAGTACATTCTAAGTGGCTGCTGACTTTGTGAGGTCTCTAAAAGTGGGTTTTAGGAGCCCAACACAAAATACATGAGCCCCAATGCCTTCCTTCATACAAAACTGACACCCACTTTCCTTAAAAAATCGTGGCTCAAAATGGCATTTTGGGCTGAGATAAGCACTTTGGTGACATTTTCCTGTAACTTGTTCCCAGTACATTCTAAGTGGCTGCTGACTTTGTGAGGTCTCTAAAAGTGGGTTTTAGGAGCCCAACACAAAATACATGAGCCCTAATGCCTTCTTTCAGACAAAACTGACTTCCACTTTCTTAAAAAAATCTTGGGTCAAAATAGCATTATTAGACTGAGATAAGCACTTTGGTGACATTTTCCTGTAACTTGTTCCCAGTACATTCTAAGTGGCTGCTGACTTTGTGAGGTCTCTAAAAGTGGGTTTTAGGAGCCCAACACAAAATACATGAGCCCCAATGCCTTCCTTCATACAAAACTGACACCCACTTTCCTTAAAAAATCGTGGCTCAAAATGGCATTTTTGGGCTGAGATAAGCACTTTGGTGACATTTTCCTGTAACTTGTTCCCAGTACATTCTAAGTGGCTGCTGACTTTGTGAGGTCTCTAAAAGTGGGTTTTAGGAGCCCAACACAAAATACATGAGCCCTAATGCCTTCTTTCAGACAAAACTGACTTCCACTTTCTTAAAAAAATCTTGGGTCAAAATAGCATTATTAGACTGAGATAAGCACTTTGGTGACATTTTCCTGTAACTTGTTCCCAGTACATTCTAAGTGGCTGCTGACTTTGTGAGGTCTCTAAAAGTGGGTTTTAGGAGCCCAACACAAAATACATGAGCCCCAATGCCTTCCTTCATACAAAACTGACACCCACTTTCCTTAAAAAATCGTGGCTCAAAATGGCATTTTTGGGCTGAGATAAGCACTTTGGTGACATTTTCCTGTAACTTGTTCCCAGTACATTCTAAGTGGCTGCTGACTTTGTGAGGTCTCTAAAAGTGGGTTTTAGGAGCCCAACACAAAATACATGAGCCCTAATGCCTTCTTTCAGACAAAACTGACTTCCACTTTCTTAAAAAAATCTTGGGTCAAAATAGCATTATTAGACTGAGATAAGCACTTTGGTGACATTTTCCTGTAACTTGTTCCCAGTACATTCTAAGTGGCTGCTGACTTTGTGAGGTCTCTAAAAGTGGGTTTTAGGAGCCCAACACAAAATACATGAGCCCCAATGCCTTCCTTCATACAAAACTGACACCCACTTTCCTTAAAAAATCGTGGCTCAAAATGGCATTTTTGGGCTGAGATAAGCACTTTGGTGACATTTTCCTGTAACTTGTTCCCAGTACATTCTAAGTGGCTGCTGACTTTGTGAGGTCTCTAAAAGTGGGTTTTAGGAGCCCAACACAAAATACATGAGCCCTAATGCCTTCTTTCAGACAAAACTGACTTCCACTTTCTTAAAAAAATCTTGGGTCAAAATAGCATTATTAGACTGAGATAAGCACTTTGGTGACATTTTCCTGTAACTTGTTCCCAGTACATTCTAAGTGGCTGCTGACTTTGTGAGGTCTCTAAAATTGGGTTTTAGGAGCCCAACACAAAATACATGAGCCCCAATGCCTTCCTTCATACAAAACTGACACCCACTTTCCTTAAAAAATCGTGGCTCAAAATGGCATTTTTGGGCTGAGATAAGCACTTTGGTGACATTTTCCTGTAACTTGTTCCCAGTACATTCTAAGTGGCTGCTGACTTTGTGAGGTCTCTAAAAGTGGTTTTAGGAGCCCAACACAAAATACATGAGCCCCAATGCCTTCTTTCAGACAAAACTGACTTCCACTTTCTTAAAAAAATCTTGGGTCAAAATAGCATTATTAGACTGAGATAAGCACTTTGGTGACATTTTCCTGTAACTTGTTCCCAGTACACATTCTAAGTGGCTGCTGACTTTGTGAGGTCTCTAAAAGTGGGTTTTAGGAGCCCAACACAAAATACATGAGCCCCAATGCCTTCCTTCATACAAAACTGACACCCACTTTCCTTAAAAAATCGTGGCTCAAAATGGCATTTTTGGGCTGAGATAAGCACTTTGGTGACATTTTCCTGTAACTTGTTCCCAGTACATTCTAAGTGGCTGCTGACTTTGTGAGGTCTCTAAAAGTGGGTTTTAGGAGCCCAACACAAAATACATGAGCCCTAATGCCTTCTTTCAGACAAAACTGACTTCCACTTTCTTAAAAAAATCTTGGGTCAAAATAGCATTATTAGACTGAGATAAGCACTTTGGTGACATTTTCCTGTAACTTGTTCCCAGTACATTCTAAGTGGCTGCTGACTTTGTGAGGTCTCTAAAAGTGGGTTTTAGGAGCCCAACACAAAATACATGAGCCCCAATGCCTTCCTTCATACAAAACTGACACCCACTTTCCTTAAAAAATCGTGGCTCAAAATGGCATTTTTGGGCTGAGATAAGCACTTTGGTGACATTTTCCTGTAACTTGTTCCCAGTACATTCTAAGTGGCTGCTGACTTTGTGAGGTCTCTAAAAGTGGGTTTTAGGAGCCCAACACAAAATACATGAGCCCTAATGCCTTCTTTCAGACAAAACTGACTTCCACTTTCTTAAAAAAATCTTGGGTCAAAATAGCATTATTAGACTGAGATAAGCACTTTGGTGACATTTTCCTGTAACTTGTTCCCAGTACATTCTAAGTGGCTGCTGACTTTGTGAGGTCTCTAAAAGTGGGTTTTAGGAGCCCAACACAAAATACATGAGCCCCAATGCCTTCCTTCATACAAAACTGACACCCACTTTCCTTAAAAAATCGTGGCTCAAAATGGCATTTTTGGGCTGAGATAAGCACTTTGGTGACATTTTCCTGTAACTTGTTCCCAGTACATTCTAAGTGGCTGCTGACTTTGTGAGGTCTCTAAAAGTGGGTTTTAGGAGCCCAACACAAAATACATGAGCCCTAATGCCTTCTTTCAGACAAAACTGACTTCCACTTTCTTAAAAAAATCTTGGGTCAAAATAGCATTATTAGACTGAGATAAGCACTTTGGTGACATTTTCCTGTAACTTGTTCCCAGTACATTCTAAGTGGCTGCTGACTTTGTGAGGTCTCTAAAAGTGGGTTTTAGGAGCCCAACACAAAATACATGAGCCCCAATGCCTTCCTTCATACAAAACTGACACCCACTTTCCTTAAAAAATCGTGGCTCAAAATGGCATTTTTGGGCTGAGATAAGCACTTTGGTGACATTTTCCTGTAACTTGTTCCCAGTACATTCTAAGTGGCTGCTGACTTTGTGAGGTCTCTAAAAGTGGGTTTTAGGAGCCCAACACAAAATACATGAGCCCTAATGCCTTCTTTCAGACAAAACTGACTTCCACTTTCTTAAAAAAATCTTGGGTCAAAATAGCATTATTAGACTGAGATAAGCACTTTGGTGACATTTTCCTGTAACTTGTTCCCAGTACATTCTAAGTGGCTGCTGACTTTGTGAGGTCTCTAAAAGTGGGTTTTAGGAGCCCAACACAAAATACATGAGCCCCAATGCCTTCCTTCATACAAAACTGACACCCACTTTCCTTAAAAAATCGTGGCTCAAAATGGCATTTTTGGGCTGAGATAAGCACTTTGGTGACATTTTCCTGTAACTTGTTCCCAGTACATTCTAAGTGGCTGCTGACTTTGTGAGGTCTCTAAAAGTGGGTTTAGGAGCCCAACACAAAATACATGAGCCCCAATGCCTTCCTTCATACAAAACTGACACCCACTTTCCTTAAAAAATCGTGGCTCAAAATGGCATTTTTGGGCTGAGATAAGCACTTTGGTGACATTTTCCTGTAACTTGTTCCCAGTACATTCTAAGTGGCTGCTGACTTTGTGAGGTCTCTAAAAGTGGGTTTAGGAGCCCAACACAAAATACATGAGCCCTAATGCCTTCTTTCAGACAAAACTGACTTCCACTTTCTTAAAAAAATCTTGGGTCAAAATAGCATTATTAGACTGAGATAAGCACTTTGGTGACATTTTCCTGTAACTTGTTCCCAGTACATTCTAAGTGGCTGCTGACTTTGTGAGGTCTCTAAAAGTGGGTTTTAGGAGCCCAACACAAAATACATGAGCCCCAATGCCTTCCTTCATACAAAACTGACACCCACTTTCCTTAAAAAATCGTGGCTCAAAATGGCATTTTTGGGCTGAGATAAGCACTTTGGTGACATTTTCCTGTAACTTGTTCCCAGTACATTCTAAGTGGCTGCTGACTTTGTGAGGTCTCTAAAAGTGGGTTTTAGGAGCCCAACACAAAATACATGAGCCCTAATGCCTTCTTTCAGACAAAACTGACTTCCACTTTCTTAAAAAAATCTTGGGTCAAAATAGCATTATTAGACTGAGATAAGCACTTTGGTGACATTTTCCTGTAACTTGTTCCCAGTACATTCTAAGTGGCTGCTGACTTTGTGAGGTCTCTAAAAGTGGGTTTTAGGAGCCCAACACAAAATACATGAGCCCCAATGCCTTCCTTCATACAAAACTGACACCCACTTTCCTTAAAAAATCGTGGCTCAAAATGGCATTTTTGGGCTGAGATAAGCACTTTGGTGACATTTTCCTGTAACTTGTTCCCAGTACATTCTAAGTGGCTGCTGACTTTGTGAGGTCTCTAAAAGTGGGTTTTAGGAGCCCAACACAAAATACATGAGCCCTAATGCCTTCTTTCAGACAAAACTGACTTCCACTTTCTTAAAAAAATCTTGGGTCAAAATAGCATTATTAGACTGAGATAAGCACTTTGGTGACATTTTCCTGTAACTTGTTCCCAGTACATTCTAAGTGGCTGCTGACTTTGTGAGGTCTCTAAAAGTGGGTTTTAGGAGCCCAACACAAAATACATGAGCCCCAATGCCTTCCTTCATACAAAACTGACACCCACTTTCCTTAAAAAATCGTGGCTCAAAATGGCATTTTTGGGCTGAGATAAGCACTTTGGTGACATTTTCCTGTAACTTGTTCCCAGTACATTCTAAGTGGCTGCTGACTTTGTGAGGTCTCTAAAAGTGGGTTTTAGGAGCCCAACACAAAATACATGAGCCCTAATGCCTTCTTTCAGACAAAACTGACTTCCACTTTCTTAAAAAAATCTTGGGTCAAAATAGCATTATTAGACTGAGATAAGCACTTTGGTGACATTTTCCTGTAACTTGTTCCCAGTACATTCTAAGTGGCTGCTGACTTTGTGAGGTCTCTAAAAGTGGGTTTTAGGAGCCCAACACAAAATACATGAGCCCCAATGCCTTCCTTCATACAAAACTGACACCCACTTTCCTTAAAAAATCGTGGCTCAAAATGGCATTTTTGGGCTGAGATAAGCACTTTGGTGACATTTTCCTGTAACTTGTTCCCAGTACATTCTAAGTGGCTGCTGACTTTGTGAGGTCTCTAAAAGTGGGTTTTAGGAGCCCAACACAAAATACATGAGCCCCAATGCCTTCCTTCATACAAAACTGACACCCACTTTCCTTAAAAAATCGTGGCTCAAAATGGCATTTTTGGGCTGAGATAAGCACTTTGGTGACATTTTCCTGTAACTTGTTCCCAGTACATTCTAAGTGGCTGCTGACTTTGTGAGGTCTCTAAAAGTGGGTTTTAGGAGCCCAACACAAAATACATGAGCCCTAATGCCTTCTTTCAGACAAAACTGACTTCCACTTTCTTAAAAAAATCTTGGGTCAAAATAGCATTATTAGACTGAGATAAGCACTTTGGTGACATTTTCCTGTAACTTGTTCCCAGTACATTCTAAGTGGCTGCTGACTTTGTGAGGTCTCTAAAAGTGGGTTTTAGGAGCCCAACACAAAATACATGAGCCCCAATGCCTTCCTTCATACAAAACTGACACCCACTTTCCTTAAAAAATCGTGGCTCAAAATGGCATTTTTGGGCTGAGATAAGCACTTTGGTGACATTTTCCTGTAACTTGTTCCCAGTACATTCTAAGTGGCTGCTGACTTTGTGAGGTCTCTAAAAGTGGGTTTTAGGAGCCCAACACAAAATACATGAGCCCTAATGCCTTCTTTCAGACAAAACTGACTTCCACTTTCTTAAAAAAATCTTGGGTCAAAATAGCATTATTAGACTGAGATAAGCACTTTGGTGACATTTTCCTGTAACTTGTTCCCAGTACATTCTAAGTGGCTGCTGACTTTGTGAGGTCTCTAAAAGTGGGTTTTAGGAGCCCAACACAAAATACATGAGCCCCAATGCCTTCCTTCATACAAAACTGACACCCACTTTCCTTAAAAAATCGTGGCTCAAAATGGCATTTTTGGGCTGAGATAAGCACTTTGGTGACATTTTCCTGTAACTTGTTCCCAGTACATTCTAAGTGGCTGCTGACTTTGTGAGGTCTCTAAAAGTGGGTTTTAGGAGCCCAACACAAAATACATGAGCCCTAATGCCTTCTTTCAGACAAAACTGACTTCCACTTTCTTAAAAAAATCTTGGGTCAAAATAGCATTATTAGACTGAGATAAGCACTTTGGTGACATTTTCCTGTAACTTGTTCCCAGTACATTCTAAGTGGCTGCTGACTTTGTGAGGTCTCTAAAAGTGGGTTTTAGGAGCCCAACACAAAATACATGAGCCCCAATGCCTTCCTTCATACAAAACTGACACCCACTTTCCTTAAAAAATCGTGGCTCAAAATGGCATTTTTGGGCTGAGATAAGCACTTTGGTGACATTTTCCTGTAACTTGTTCCCAGTACATTCTAAGTGGCTGCTGACTTTGTGAGGTCTCTAAAAGTGGGTTTTAGGAGCCCAACACAAAATACATGAGCCCTAATGCCTTCTTTCAGACAAAACTGACTTCCACTTTCTTAAAAAAATCTTGGGTCAAAATAGCATTATTAGACTGAGATAAGCACTTTGGTGACATTTTCCTGTAACTTGTTCCCAGTACATTCTAAGTGGCTGCTGACTTTGTGAGGTCTCTAAAAGTGGGTTTTAGGAGCCCAACACAAAATACATGAGCCCCAATGCCTTCCTTCATACAAAACTGACACCCACTTTCCTTAAAAAATCGTGGCTCAAAATGGCATTTTTGGGCTGAGATAAGCACTTTGGTGACATTTTCCTGTAACTTGTTCCCAGTACATTCTAAGTGGCTGCTGACTTTGTGAGGTCTCTAAAAGTGGGTTTTAGGAGCCCAACACAAAATACATGAGCCCTAATGCCTTCTTTCAGACAAAACTGACTTCCACTTTCTTAAAAAAATCTTGGGTCAAAATAGCATTATTAGACTGAGATAAGCACTTTGGTGACATTTTCCTGTAACTTGTTCCCAGTACATTCTAAGTGGCTGCTGACTTTGTGAGGTCTCTAAAAGTGGGTTTTAGGAGCCCAACACAAAATACATGAGCCCCAATGCCTTCCTTCATACAAAACTGACACCCACTTTCCTTAAAAAATCGTGGCTCAAAATGGCATTTTTGGGCTGAGATAAGCACTTTGGTGACATTTTCCTGTAACTTGTTCCCAGTACATTCTAAGTGGCTGCTGACTTTGTGAGGTCTCTAAAAGTGGGTTTTAGGAGCCCAACACAAAATACATGAGCCCCAATGCCTTCCTTCATACAAAACTGACACCCACTTTCCTTAAAAAATCGTGGCTCAAAATGGCATTTTTGGGCTGAGATAAGCACTTTGGTGACATTTTCCTGTAACTTGTTCCCAGTACATTCTAAGTGGCTGCTGACTTTGTGAGGTCTCTAAAAGTGGGTTTTAGGAGCCCAACACAAAATACATGAGCCCTAATGCCTTCTTTCAGACAAAACTGACTTCCACTTTCTTAAAAAAATCTTGGGTCAAAATAGCATTATTAGACTGAGATAAGCACTTTGGTGACATTTTCCTGTAACTTGTTCCCAGTACATTCTAAGTGGCTGCTGACTTTGTGAGGTCTCTAAAAGTGGGTTTTAGGAGCCTAACACAAAATACATGAGCCCCAATGCCTTCCTTCATACAAAACTGACACCCACTTTCCTTAAAAAATCGTGGCTCAAAATGGCATTTTTGGGCTGAGATAAGCACTTTGGTGACATTTTCCTGTAACTTGTTCCCAGTACATTCTAAGTGGCTGCTGACTTTGTGAGGTCTCTAAAAGTGGGTTTTAGGAGCCCAACACAAAATACATGAGCCCTAATGCCTTCTTTCAGACAAAACTGACTTCCACTTTCTTAAAAAAATCTTGGGTCAAAATAGCATTATTAGACTGAGATAAGCACTTTGGTGACATTTTCCTGTAACTTGTTCCCAGTACATTCTAAGTGGCTGCTGACTTTGTGAGGTCTCTAAAAGTGGGTTTTAGGAGCCCAACACAAAATACATGAGCCCCAATGCCTTCCTTCATACAAAACTGACACCCACTTTCCTTAAAAAATCGTGGCTCAAAATGGCATTTTTGGGCTGAGATAAGCACTTTGGTGACATTTTCCTGTAACTTGTTCCCAGTACATTCTAAGTGGCTGCTGACTTTGTGAGGTCTCTAAAAGTGGGTTTTAGGAGCCCAACACAAAATACATGAGCCCTAATGCCTTCTTTCAGACAAAACTGACTTCCACTTTCTTAAAAAAATCTTGGGTCAAAATAGCATTATTAGACTGAGATAAGCACTTTGGTGACATTTTCCTGTAACTTGTTCCCAGTACATTCTAAGTGGCTGCTGACTTTGTGAGGTCTCTAAAAGTGGGTTTTAGGAGCCCAACACAAAATACATGAGCCCCAATGCCTTCCTTCATACAAAACTGACACCCACTTTCCTTAAAAAATCGTGGCTCAAAATGGCATTTTTGGGCTGAGATAAGCACTTTGGTGACATTTTCCTGTAACTTGTTCCCAGTACATTCTAAGTGGCTGCTGACTTTGTGAGGTCTCTAAAAGTGGGTTTTAGGAGCCCAACACAAAATACATGAGCCCTAATGCCTTCTTTCAGACAAAACTGACTTCCACTTTCTTAAAAAAATCTTGGGTCAAAATAGCATTATTAGACTGAGATAAGCACTTTGGTGACATTTTCCTGTAACTTGTTCCCAGTACATTCTAAGTGGCTGCTGACTTTGTGAGGTCTCTAAAAGTGGGTTTTAGGAGCCCAACACAAAATACATGAGCCCCAATGCCTTCCTTCATACAAAACTGACACCCACTTTCCTTAAAAAATCGTGGCTCAAAATGGCATTTTTGGGCTGAGATAAGCACTTTGGTGACATTTTCCTGTAACTTGTTCCCAGTACATTCTAAGTGGCTGCTGACTTTGTGAGGTCTCTAAAAGTGGGTTTTAGGAGCCCAACACAAAATACATGAGCCCCAATGCCTTCCTTCATACAAAACTGACACCCACTTTCCTTAAAAAATCGTGGCTCAAAATGGCATTTTTGGGCTGAGATAAGCACTTTGGTGACATTTTCCTGTAACTTGTTCCCAGTACATTCTAAGTGGCTGCTGACTTTGTGAGGTCTCTAAAAGTGGGTTTTAGGAGCCCAACACAAAATACATGAGCCCTAATGCCTTCTTTCAGACAAAACTGACTTCCACTTTCTTAAAAAAATCTTGGGTCAAAATAGCATTATTAGACTGAGATAAGCACTTTGGTGACATTTTCCTGTAACTTGTTCCCAGTACATTCTAAGTGGCTGCTGACTTTGTGAGGTCTCTAAAAGTGGGTTTTAGGAGCCCAACACAAAATACATGAGCCCCAATGCCTTCCTTCATACAAAACTGACACCCACTTTCCTTAAAAAATCGTGGCTCAAAATGGCATTTTTGGGCTGAGATAAGCACTTTGGTGACATTTTTTCCTGTAACTTGTTCCCAGTACATTCTAAGTGGCTGCTGACTTTGTGAGGTCTCTAAAAGTGGGTTTTAGGAGCCCAACACAAAATACATGAGCCCCAATGCCTTCCTTCATACAAAACTGACACCCACTTTCCTTAAAAAATCGTGGCTCAAAATGGCATTTTTGGGCTGAGATAAGCACTTTGGTGACATTTTCCTGTAACTTGTTCCCAGTACATTCTAAGTGGCTGCTGACTTTGTGAGGTCTCTAAAAGTGGGTTTTAGGAGCCCAACACAAAATACATGAGCCCTAATGCCTTCTTTCAGACAAAACTGACTTCCACTTTCTTAAAAAAATCTTGGGTCAAAATAGCATTATTAGACTGAGATAAGCACTTTGGTGACATTTTCCTGTAACTTGTTCCCAGTACATTCTAAGTGGCTGCTGACTTTGTGAGGTCTCTAAAAGTGGGTTTTAGGAGCCCAACACAAAATACATGAGCCCCAATGCCTTCCTTCATACAAAACTGACACCCACTTTCCTTAAAAAATCGTGGCTCAAAATGGCATTTTTGGGCTGAGATAAGCACTTTGGTGACATTTTCCTGTAACTTGTTCCCAGTACATTCTAAGTGGCTGCTGACTTTGTGAGGTCTCTAAAAGTGGGTTTTAGGAGCCCAACACAAAATACATGAGCCCTAATGCCTTCTTTCAGACAAAACTGACTTCCACTTTCTTAAAAAAATCTTGGGTCAAAATAGCATTATTAGACTGAGATAAGCACTTTGGTGACATTTTCCTGTAACTTGTTCCCAGTACATTCTAAGTGGCTGCTGACTTTGTGAGGTCTCTAAAAGTGGGTTTTAGGAGCCCAACACAAAATACATGAGCCCCAATGCCTTCCTTCATACAAAACTGACACCCACTTTCCTTAAAAAATCGTGGCTCAAAATGGCATTTTTGGGCTGAGATAAGCACTTTGGTGACATTTTCCTGTAACTTGTTCCCAGTACATTCTAAGTGGCTGCTGACTTTGTGAGGTCTCTAAAAGTGGGTTTTAGGAGCCCAACACAAAATACATGAGCCCTAATGCCTTCTTTCAGACAAAACTGACTTCCACTTTCTTAAAAAAATCTTGGGTCAAAATAGCATTATTAGACTGAGATAAGCACTTTGGTGACATTTTCCTGTAACTTGTTCCCAGTACATTCTAAGTGGCTGCTGACTTTGTGAGGTCTCTAAAAGTGGGTTTTAGGAGCCCAACACAAAATACATGAGCCCCAATGCCTTCCTTCATACAAAACTGACACCCACTTTCCTTAAAAAATCGTGGCTCAAAATGGCATTTTTGGGCTGAGATAAGCACTTTGGTGACATTTTCCTGTAACTTGTTCCCAGTACATTCTAAGTGGCTGCTGACTTTGTGAGGTCTCTAAAAGTGGGTTTTAGGAGCCCAACACAAAATACATGAGCCCTAATGCCTTCTTTCAGACAAAACTGACTTCCACTTTCTTAAAAAAATCTTGGGTCAAAATAGCATTATTAGACTGAGATAAGCACTTTGGTGACATTTTCCTGTAACTTGTTCCCAGTACATTCTAAGTGGCTGCTGACTTTGTGAGGTCTCTAAAAGTGGGTTTTAGGAGCCCAACACAAAATACATGAGCCCCAATGCCTTCCTTCATACAAAACTGACACCCACTTTCCTTAAAAAATCGTGGCTCAAAATGGCATTTTTGGGCTGAGATAAGCACTTTGGTGACATTTTCCTGTAACTTGTTCCCAGTACATTCTAAGTGGCTGCTGACTTTGTGAGGTCTCTAAAAGTGGGTTTTAGGAGCCCAACACAAAATACATGAGCCCTAATGCCTTCTTTCAGACAAAACTGACTTCCACTTTCTTAAAAAAATCTTGGGTCAAAATAGCATTATTAGACTGAGATAAGCACTTTGGTGACATTTTCCTGTAACTTGTTCCCAGTACATTCTAAGTGGCTGCTGACTTTGTGAGGTCTCTAAAAGTGGGTTTTAGGAGCCCAACACAAAATACATGAGCCCCAATGCCTTCCTTCATAAAAAACTGACACCCACTTTCCTTAAAAAATCGTGGCTCAAAATGGCATTTTTGGGCTGAGATAAGCACTTTGGTGACATTTTCCTGTAACTTGTTCCCAGTACATTCTAAGTGGCTGCTGACTTTGTGAGGTCTCTAAAAGTGGGTTTTAGGAGCCCAACACAAAATACATGAGCCCCAATGCCTTCCTTCATACAAAACTGACACCCACTTTCCTTAAAAAATCGTGGCTCAAAATGGCATTTTTGGGCTGAGATAAGCACTTTGGTGACATTTTCCTGTAACTTGTTCCCAGTACATTCTAAGTGGCTGCTGACTTTGTGAGGTCTCTAAAAGTGGGTTTTAGGAGCCCAACACAAAATACATGAGCCCTAATGCCTTCTTTCAGACAAAACTGACTTCCACTTTCTTAAAAAAATCTTGGGTCAAAATAGCATTATTAGACTGAGATAAGCACTTTGGTGACATTTTCCTGTAACTTGTTCCCAGTACATTCTAAGTGGCTGCTGACTTTGTGAGGTCTCTAAAAGTGGGTTTTAGGAGCCCAACACAAAATACATGAGCCCCAATGCCTTCCTTCATACAAAACTGACACCCACTTTCCTTAAAAAATCGTGGCTCAAAATGGCATTTTTGGGCTGAGATAAGCACTTTGGTGACATTTTCCTGTAACTTGTTCCCAGTACATTCTAAGTGGCTGCTGACTTTGTGAGGTCTCTAAAAGTGGGTTTTAGGAGCCCAACACAAAATACATGAGCCCTAATGCCTTCTTTCAGACAAAACTGACTTCCACTTTCTTAAAAAAATCTTGGGTCAAAATAGCATTATTAGACTGAGATAAGCACTTTGGTGACATTTTCCTGTAACTTGTTCCCAGTACATTCTAAGTGGCTGCTGACTTTGTGAGGTCTCTAAAAGTGGGTTTTAGGAGCCCAACACAAAATACATGAGCCCCAATGCCTTCCTTCATACAAAACTGACACCCACTTTCCTTAAAAAATCGTGGCTCAAAATGGCATTTTTGGGCTGAGATAAGCACTTTGGTGACATTTTCCTGTAACTTGTTCCCAGTACATTCTAAGTGGCTGCTGACTTTGTGAGGTCTCTAAAAGTGGGTTTTAGGAGCCCAACACAAAATACATGAGCCCTAATGCCTTCTTTCAGACAAAACTGACTTCCACTTTCTTAAAAAAATCTTGGGTCAAAATAGCATTATTAGACTGAGATAAGCACTTTGGTGACATTTTCCTGTAACTTGTTCCCAGTACATTCTAAGTGGCTGCTGACTTTGTGAGGTCTCTAAAAGTGGGTTTTAGGAGCCCAACACAAAATACATGAGCCCCAATGCCTTCCTTCATACAAAACTGACACCCACTTTCCTTAAAAAATCGTGGCTCAAAATGGCATTTTTGGGCTGAGATAAGCACTTTGGTGACATTTTCCTGTAACTTGTTCCCAGTACATTCTAAGTGGCTGCTGACTTTGTGAGGTCTCTAAAAGTGGGTTTTAGGAGCCCAACACAAAATACATGAGCCCTAATGCCTTCTTTCAGACAAAACTGACTTCCACTTTCTTAAAAAAATCTTGGGTCAAAATAGCATTATTAGACTGAGATAAGCACTTTGGTGACATTTTCCTGTAACTTGTTCCCAGTACATTCTAAGTGGCTGCTGACTTTGTGAGGTCTCTAAAAGTGGGTTTTAGGAGCCCAACACAAAATACATGAGCCCCAATGCCTTCCTTCATAAAAAACTGACACCCACTTTCCTTAAAAAATCGTGGCTCAAAATGGCATTTTTGGGCTGAGATAAGCACTTTGGTGACATTTTCCTGTAACTTGTTCCCAGTACATTCTAAGTGGCTGCTGACTTTGTGAGGTCTCTAAAAGTGGGTTTTAGGAGCCCAACACAAAATACATGAGCCCCAATGCCTTCCTTCATACAAAACTGACACCCACTTTCCTTAAAAAATCGTGGCTCAAAATGGCATTTTTGGGCTGAGATAAGCACTTTGGTGACATTTTCCTGTAACTTGTTCCCAGTACATTCTAAGTGGCTGCTGACTTTGTGAGGTCTCTAAAAGTGGGTTTTAGGAGCCCAACACAAAATACATGAGCCCCAATGCCTTCCTTCATACAAAACTGACACCCACTTTCCTTAAAAAATCGTGGCTCAAAATGGCATTTTTGGGCTGAGATAAGCACTTTGGTGACATTTTCCTGTAACTTGTTCCCAGTACATTCTAAGTGGCTGCTGACTTTGTGAGGTCTCTAAAAGTGGGTTTTAGGAGCCCAACACAAAATACATGAGCCCTAATGCCTTCTTTCAGACAAAACTGACTTCCACTTTCTTAAAAAAATCTTGGGTCAAAATAGCATTATTAGACTGAGATAAGCACTTTGGTGACATTTTCCTGTAACTTGTTCCCAGTACATTCTAAGTGGCTGCTGACTTTGTGAGGTCTCTAAAAGTGGGTTTTAGGAGCCCAACACAAAATACATGAGCCCCAATGCCTTCCTTCATACAAAACTGACACCCACTTTCCTTAAAAAATCGTGGCTCAAAATGGCATTTTTGGGCTGAGATAAGCACTTTGGTGACATTTTCCTGTAACTTGTTCCCAGTACATTCTAAGTGGCTGCTGACTTTGTGAGGTCTCTAAAAGTGGGTTTTAGGAGCCCAACACAAAATACATGAGCCCTAATGCCTTCTTTCAGACAAAACTGACTTCCACTTTCTTAAAAAAATCTTGGGTCAAAATAGCATTATTAGACTGAGATAAGCACTTTGGTGACATTTTCCTGTAACTTGTTCCCAGTACATTCTAAGTGGCTGCTGACTTTGTGAGGTCTCTAAAAGTGGGTTTTAGGAGCCCAACACAAAATACATGAGCCCCAATGCCTTCCTTCATACAAAACTGACACCCACTTTCCTTAAAAAATCGTGGCTCAAAATGGCATTTTTGGGCTGAGATAAGCACTTTGGTGACATTTTCCTGTAACTTGTTCCCAGTACATTCTAAGTGGCTGCTGACTTTGTGAGGTCTCTAAAAGTGGGTTTTAGGAGCCCAACACAAAATACATGAGCCCTAATGCCTTCTTTCAGACAAAACTGACTTCCACTTTCTTAAAAAAATCTTGGGTCAAAATAGCATTATTAGACTGAGATAAGCACTTTGGTGACATTTTCCTGTAACTTGTTCCCAGTACATTCTAAGTGGCTGCTGACTTTGTGAGGTCTCTAAAAGTGGGTTTTAGGAGCCCAACACAAAATACATGAGCCCCAATGCCTTCCTTCATACAAAACTGACACCCACTTTCCTTAAAAAATCGTGGCTCAAAATGGCATTTTTGGGCTGAGATAAGCACTTTGGTGACATTTTCCTGTAACTTGTTCCCAGTACATTCTAAGTGGCTGCTGACTTTGTGAGGTCTCTAAAAGTGGGTTTTAGGAGCCCAACACAAAATACATGAGCCCTAATGCCTTCTTTCAGACAAAACTGACTTCCACTTTCTTAAAAAAATCTTGGGTCAAAATAGCATTATTAGACTGAGATAAGCACTTTGGTGACATTTTCCTGTAACTTGTTCCCAGTACATTCTAAGTGGCTGCTGACTTTGTGAGGTCTCTAAAAGTGGGTTTTAGGAGCCCAACACAAAATACATGAGCCCCAATGCCTTCCTTCATACAAAACTGACACCCACTTTCCTTAAAAAATCGTGGCTCAAAATGGCATTTTTGGGCTGAGATAAGCACTTTGGTGACATTTTCCTGTAACTTGTTCCCAGTACATTCTAAGTGGCTGCTGACTTTGTGAGGTCTCTAAAAGTGGGTTTTAGGAGCCCAACACAAAATACATGAGCCCTAATGCCTTCTTTCAGACAAAACTGACTTCCACTTTCTTAAAAAAATCTTGGGTCAAAATAGCATTATTAGACTGAGATAAGCACTTTGGTGACATTTTCCTGTAACTTGTTCCCAGTACATTCTAAGTGGCTGCTGACTTTGTGAGGTCTCTAAAAGTGGGTTTTAGGAGCCCAACACAAAATACATGAGCCCCAATGCCTTCCTTCATACAAAACTGACACCCACTTTCCTTAAAAAATCGTGGCTCAAAATGGCATTTTTGGGCTGAGATAAGCACTTTGGTGACATTTTCCTGTAACTTGTTCCCAGTACATTCTAAGTGGCTGCTGACTTTGTGAGGTCTCTAAAAGTGGGTTTTAGGAGCCCAACACAAAATACATGAGCCCTAATGCCTTCTTTCAGACAAAACTGACTTCCACTTTCTTAAAAAAATCTTGGGTCAAAATAGCATTATTAGACTGAGATAAGCACTTTGGTGACATTTTCCTGTAACTTGTTCCCAGTACATTCTAAGTGGCTGCTGACTTTGTGAGGTCTCTAAAAGTGGGTTTTAGGAGCCCAACACAAAATACATGAGCCCCAATGCCTTCCTTCATACAAAACTGACACCCACTTTCCTTAAAAAATCGTGGCTCAAAATGGCATTTTTGGGCTGAGATAAGCACTTTGGTGACATTTTCCTGTAACTTGTTCCCAGTACATTCTAAGTGGCTGCTGACTTTGTGAGGTCTCTAAAAGTGGGTTTTAGGAGCCCAACACAAAATACATGAGCCCTAATGCCTTCTTTCAGACAAAACTGACTTCCACTTTCTTAAAAAAATCTTGGGTCAAAATAGCATTATTAGACTGAGATAAGCACTTTGGTGACATTTTCCTGTAACTTGTTCCCAGTACATTCTAAGTGGCTGCTGACTTTGTGAGGTCTCTAAAAGTGGGTTTTAGGAGCCCAACACAAAATACATGAGCCCCAATGCCTTCCTTCATACAAAACTGACACCCACTTTCCTTAAAAAATCGTGGCTCAAAATGGCATTTTTGGGCTGAGATAAGCACTTTGGTGACATTTTCCTGTAACTTGTTCCCAGTACATTCTAAGTGGCTGCTGACTTTGTGAGGTCTCTGAAAGTGGGTTTTAGGAGCCCAACACAAAATACATGAGCCCTAATGCCTTCTTTCAGACAAAACTGACTTCCACTTTCTTAAAAAAATCTTGGGTCAAAATAGCATTATTAGACTGAGATAAGCACTTTGGTGACATTTTCCTGTAACTTGTTCCCAGTACATTCTAAGTGGCTGCTGACTTTGTGAGGTCTCTAAAAGTGGGTTTTAGGAGCCCAACACACACCCACTTTCCTTAAAAAAATCGTGGCTCAAAATGGCATTTTTGGGCTGAGATAAGCACTTTGGTGACATTTTCCTGTAACTTGTTCCCAGTACATTCTAAGTGGCTGCTGACTTTGTGAGGTCCTCTAAAAGTGGGTTTTAGGAGCCCAACACAAAATACATGAGCCCTAATGCCTTCTTTCAGACAAAACTGACTTCCACTTTCTTAAAAAAATCTTGGGTCAAAATAGCATTATTAGGACTGAGATAAGCACTTTGGTGACATTTTTCCTGTAACTTGTTCCCAGTACATTCTAAGTGGCTGCTGACTTTGTGAGGTCTCTAAAAGTGGGTTTTTAGGAGCCCAACACAAAATACATGAGCCCCAATGCCTTCCTTCATACAAAACTGACACCCACTTTCCTTAAAAAAATCGTGGCTCAAAATGGCATTTTTTGGGCTGAGATAAGCACTTTGGTGACATTTTCCTGTAACTTGTTCCCAGTACATTCTAAGTGGCTGCTGACTTTGTGAGGTCTCTAAAAGTGGGGTTTTAGGAGCCCAAACACAAAATACATGAGCCCTAATGCCTTCTTTCAGACAAAACTGACTTCCACTTTCTTAAAAAATCTTGGGTCAAAATAGCATTATTAGACTGAGATAAGCACTTTGGTGACATTTTCCTGTAACTTGTTCCCAGTACATTCTAAGTGGCTGCTGACTTTGTGAGGTCTCTAAAAGTGGGTTTTAGGAGCCCAACACAAAATACATGAGCCCTAATGCCTTCTTTCAGACAAAACTGACTTCCACTTTCTTAAAAAAATCTTGGGTCAAAATAGCATTATTAGACTGAGATAAGCACTTTGGTGACATTTTCCTGTAACTTGTTCCCAGTACATTCTAAGTGGCTGCTGACTTTGTGAGGTCTCTAAAAGTGGGTTTTAGGAGCCCAACACAAAATACATGAGCCCCAATGCCTTCCTTCATACAAAACTGGACACCCACTTTCCTTAAAAAATCGTGGCTCAAAATGGCATTTTTGGGCTGAGATAAGCACTTTGGTGACATTTTCCTGTAACTTGTTCCCAGTACATTCTAAGTGGCTGCTGACTTTGTGAGGTCTCTAAAAGTGGGTTTTAGGAGCCCAACACAAAATACATGAGCCCTAATGCCTTCTTTCAGACAAAACTGACTTCCACTTTCTTAAAAAAATCTTGGGTCAAAATAGCATTATTAGACTGAGATAAGCACTTTGGTGACATTTTCCTGTAACTTGTTCCCAGTACATTCTAAGTGGCTGCTGACTTTGTGAGGTCTCTAAAAGTGGGTTTTAGGAGCCCAACACAAAATACATGAGCCCCAATGCCTTCCTTCATACAAAACTGACACCCACTTTCCTTAAAAAATCGTGGCTCAAAAATGGCATTTTTGGGCTGAGATAAGCACTTTGGTGACATTTTCCTGTAACTTGTTCCCAGTACATTCTAAGTGGCTGCTGACTTTGTGAGGTCTCTAAAAGTGGGTTTTAGGAGCCCAACACAAAATACATGAGCCCTAATGCCTTCTTTCAGACAAAACTGACTTCCACTTTCTTAAAAAAATCTTGGGTCAAAATAGCATTATTAGACTGAGATAAGCACTTTGGTGACATTTTCCTGTAACTTGTTCCCAGTACAT
Source organism: Gymnoscopelus braueri (assembly GCF_963280865.1). NCBI lineage: Eukaryota > Metazoa > Chordata > Actinopteri > Myctophiformes > Myctophidae > Gymnoscopelus > Gymnoscopelus braueri. Next base: position 29,807 of record NW_027660812.1, on the reverse strand, counting down.
TCTAAGTGGCTGCTGACTTTGTGAGGTCTCTAAAAGTGGGTTTTAGGAGCCCAACACAAAATACATGAGCCCCAATGCCTTCCTTCATACAAAACTGACACCCACTTTCCTTAAAAAATCGTGGCTCAAAATGGCATTTTTTGGGCTGAGATAAGCACTTTGGTGACATTTTCCTGTAACTTGTTCCCAGTACATTCTAAGTGGCTGCTGACTTTGTGAGGTCTCTAAAAGTGGGTTTTAGGAGCCCAACACAAAATACATGAGCCCTAATGCCTTCTTTCAGACAAAACTGACTTCCACTTTCTTAAAAAAATCTTGGGTCAAAATAGCATTATTAGACTGAGATAAGCACTTTGGTGACATTTTCCTGTAACTTGTTCCCAGTACATTCTAAGTGGCTGCTGACTTTGTGAGGTCTCTAAAAGTGGGTTTTAGGAGCCCAACACAAAATACATGAGCCCCAATGCCTTCCTTCATACAAAACTGACACCCACTTTCCTTAAAAAATCGTGGCTCAAAATGGCATTTTTGGGCTGAGATAAGCACTTTGGTGACATTTTCCTGTAACTTGTTCCCAGTACATTCTAAGTGGCTGCTGACTTTGTGAGGTCTCTAAAAGTGGGTTTTAGGAGCCCAACACAAAATACATGAGCCCTAATGCCTTCTTTCAGACAAAAACTGACTTCCACTTTCTTAAAAAAATCTTGGGTCAAAATAGCATTATTAGACTGAGATAAGCACTTTGGTGACATTTTCCTGTAACTTGTTCCCAGTACATTCTAAGTGGCTGCTGACTTTGTGAGGTCTCTAAAAGTGGGTTTTAGGAGCCCAACACAAAATACATGAGCCCCAATGCCTTCCTTCATACAAAACTGACACCCACTTTCCTTAAAAAATCGTGGCTCAAAATGGCATTTTTGGGCTGAGATAAGCACTTTGGTGACATTTTCCTGTAACTTGTTCCCAGTACATTCTAAGTGGCTGCTGACTTTGTGAGGTCTCTAAAAGTGGGTTTTAGGAGCCCAACACAAAATACATGAGCCCTAATGCCTTCTTTCAGACAAAACTGACTTCCACTTTCTTAAAAAAATCTTGGGTCAAAATAGCATTATTAGACTGAGATAAGCACTTTGGTGACATTTTCCTGTAACTTGTTCCCAGTACATTCTAAGTGGCTGCTGACTTTGTGAGGTCTCTAAAAGTGGGTTTTAGGAGCCCAACACAAAATACATGAGCCCCAATGCCTTCCTTCATACAAAACTGACACCCACTTTCCTTAAAAAAATCGTGGCTCAAAATGGCATTTTTGGGCTGAGATAAGCACTTTGGTGACATTTTCCTGTAACTTGTTCCCAGTACATTCTAAGTGGCTGCTGACTTTGTGAGGTCTCTAAAAGTGGGTTTTAGGAGCCCAACACAAAATACATGAGCCCTAATGCCTTCTTTCAGACAAAACTGACTTCCACTTTCTTAAAAAAAATCTTGGGTCAAAATAGCATTATTAGACTGAGATAAGCACTTTGGTGACATTTTCCTGTAACTTGTTCCCAGTACATTCTAAGTGGCTGCTGACTTTGTGAGGTCTCTAAAAGTGGGTTTTAGGAGCCCAACACAAAATACATGAGCCCCAATGCCTTCCTTCATACAAAACTGACACCCACTTTCCTTAAAAAATCGTGGCTCAAAATGGCATTTTTGGGCTGAGATAAGCACTTTGGTGACATTTTCCTGTAACTTGTTCCCAGTACATTCTAAGTGGCTGCTGACTTTGTGAGGTCTCTAAAAGTGGGTTTTAGGAGCCCAACACAAAATACATGAGCCCTAATGCCTTCTTTCAGACAAAACTGACTTCCACTTTCTTAAAAAAATCTTGGGTCAAAATAGCATTATTAGACTGAGATAAGCACTTTGGTGACATTTTCCTGTAACTTGTTCCCAGTACATTCTAAGTGGCTGCTGACTTTGTGAGGTCTCTAAAAGTGGGTTTTAGGAGCCCAACACAAAATACATGAGCCCCAATGCCTTCCTTCATACAAAACTGACACCCACTTTCCTTAAAAAATCGTGGCTCAAAATGGCATTTTTGGGCTGAGATAAGCACTTTGGTGACATTTTCCTGTAACTTGTTCCCAGTACATTCTAAGTGGCTGCTGACTTTGTGAGGTCTCTAAAAGTGGGTTTTAGGAGCCCAACACAAAATACATGAGCCCTAATGCCTTCTTTCAGACAAAACTGACTTCCACTTTCTTAAAAAAATCTTGGGTCAAAATAGCATTATTAGACTGAGATAAGCACTTTGGTGACATTTTCCTGTAACTTGTTCCCAGTACATTCTAAGTGGCTGCTGACTTTGTGAGGTCTCTAAAAGTGGGTTTTAGGAGCCCAACACAAAATACATGAGCCCCAATGCCTTCCTTCATACAAAACTGACACCCACTTTCCTTAAAAAATCGTGGCTCAAAATGGCATTTTTGGGCTGAGATAAGCACTTTGGTGACATTTTCCTGTAACTTGTTCCCAGTACATTCTAAGTGGCTGCTGACTTTGTGAGGTCTCTAAAAGTGGGTTTTAGGAGCCCAACACAAAATACATGAGCCCTAATGCCTTCTTTCAGACAAAACTGACTTCCACTTTCTTAAAAAAATCTTGGGTCAAAATAGCATTATTAGACTGAGATAAGCACTTTGGTGACATTTTCCTGTAACTTGTTCCCAGTACATTCTAAGTGGCTGCTGACTTTGTGAGGTCTCTAAAAGTGGGTTTTAGGAGCCCAACACAAAATACATGAGCCCCAATGCCTTCCTTCATACAAAACTGACACCCACTTTCCTTAAAAAATCGTGGCTCAAAATGGCATTTTTGGGCTGAGATAAGCACTTTGGTGACATTTTCCTGTAACTTGTTCCCAGTACATTCTAAGTGGCTGCTGACTTTGTGAGGTCTCTAAAAGTGGGTTTTAGGAGCCCAACACAAAATACATGAGCCCTAATGCCTTCTTTCAGACAAAAACTGACTTCCACTTTCTTAAAAAAAATCTTGGGTCAAAATAGCATTATTAGACTGAGATAAGCACTTTGGTGACATTTTCCTGTAACTTGTTCCCAGTACATTCTAAGTGGCTGCTGACTTTGTGAGGTCTCTAAAAGTGGGTTTTAGGAGCCCAACACAAAATACATGAGCCCCAATGCCTTCCTTCATACAAAACTGACACCCACTTTCCTTAAAAAATCGTGGCTCAAAATGGCATTTTTGGGCTGAGATAAGCACTTTGGTGACATTTTCCTGTAACTTGTTCCCAGTACATTCTAAGTGGCTGCTGACTTTGTGAGGTCTCTAAAAGTGGGTTTTAGGAGCCCAACACAAAATACATGAGCCCCTAATGCCTTCTTTCAGACAAAACTGACTTCCACTTTCTTAAAAAAATCTTGGGTCAAAATAGCATTATTAGACTGAGATAAGCACTTTGGTGACATTTTCCTGTAACTTGTTCCCAGTACATTCTAAGTGGCTGCTGACTTTGTGAGGTCTCTAAAAGTGGGTTTTAGGAGCCCAACACAAAATACATGAGCCCCAATGCCTTCCTTCATACAAAACTGACACCCACTTTCCTTAAAAAATCGTGGCTCAAAATGGCATTTTTGGGCTGAGATAAGCACTTTGGTGACATTTTCCTGTAACTTGTTCCCAGTACATTCTAAGTGGCTGCTGACTTTGTGAGGTCTCTAAAAGTGGGTTTTAGGAGCCCAACACAAAATACATGAGCCCTAATGCCTTCTTTCAGACAAAACTGACTTCCACTTTCTTAAAAAAATCTTGGGTCAAAATAGCATTATTAGACTGAGATAAGCACTTTGGTGACATTTTCCTGTAACTTGTTCCCAGTAACATTCTAAGTGGCTGCTGACTTTGTGAGGTCTCTAAAAGTGGGTTTTAGGAGCCCAACACAAAATACATGAGCCCCAATGCCTTCCTTCATACAAAAACTGACACCCACTTTCCTTAAAAAAATCGTGGCTCAAAATGGCATTTTTGGGCTGAGATAAGCACTTTGGTGACATTTTCCTGTAACTTGTTCCCAGTCTGTAACTTGTTCCCAGTACATTCTAAGTGGCTGCTGACTTTGTGAGGTCTCTAAAAGTGGGTTTTAGGAGCCCAACACAAAATACATGAGCCCTAATGCCTTCTTTCAGACAAAACTGACTTCCACTTTCTTAAAAAAATCTTGGGTCAAAATAGCATTATTAGACTGAGATAAGCACTTTGGTGACATTTTCCTGTAACTTGTTCCCAGTACATTCTAAGTGGCTGCTGACTTTGTGAGGTCTCTAAAAGTGGGTTTTAGGAGCCCAACACAAAATACATGAGCCCCAATGCCTTCCTTCATACAAAACTGACACCCACTTTCCTTAAAAAATCGTGGCTCAAAATGGCATTTTTGGGCTGAGATAAGCACTTTGGTGACATTTTCCTGTAACTTGTTCCCAGTACATTCTAAGTGGCTGCTGACTTTGTGAGGTCTCTAAAAGTGGGTTTTAGGAGCCCAACACAAAATACATGAGCCCTAATGCCTTCTTTCAGACAAAACTGACTTCCACTTTCTTAAAAAAATCTTGGGTCAAAATAGCATTATTAGACTGAGATAAGCACTTTGGTGACATTTTCCTGTAACTTGTTCCCAGTACATTCTAAGTGGCTGCTGACTTTGTGAGGTCTCTAAAAGTGGGTTTTAGGAGCCCAACACAAAATACATGAGCCCCAATGCCTTCCTTCATACAAAACTGACACCCACTTTCCTTAAAAAATCGTGGCTCAAAATGGCATTTTTGGGCTGAGATAAGCACTTTGGTGACATTTTCCTGTAACTTGTTCCCAGTACATTCTAAGTGGCTGCTGACTTTGTGAGGTCTCTAAAAGTGGGTTTTAGGAGCCCAACACAAAATACATGAGCCCTAATGCCTTCTTTCAGACAAAACTGACTTCCACTTTCTTAAAAAAATCTTGGGTCAAAATAGCATTATTAGACTGAGATAAGCACTTTGGTGACATTTTCCTGTAACTTGTTCCCAGTACATTCTAAGTGGCTGCTGACTTTGTGAGGTCTCTAAAAGTGGGTTTTAGGAGCCCAACACAAAATACATGAGCCCCAATGCCTTCCTTCATACAAAACTGACACCCACTTTCCTTAAAAAATCGTGGCTCAAAATGGCATTTTTGGGCTGAGATAAGCACTTTGGTGACATTTTCCTGTAACTTGTTCCCAGTACATTCTAAGTGGCTGCTGACTTTGTGAGGTCTCTAAAAGTGGGTTTTAGGAGCCCAACACAAAATACATGAGCCCTAATGCCTTCTTTCAGACAAAACTGACTTCCACTTTCTTAAAAAATCTTGGGTCAAAATAGCATTATTAGACTGAGATAAGCACTTTGGTGACATTTTCCTGTAACTTGTTCCCAGTACATTCTAAGTGGCTGCTGACTTTGTGAGGTCTCTAAAAGTGGGTTTTAGGAGCCCAACACAAAATACATGAGCCCCAATGCCTTCCTTCATACAAAACTGACACCCACTTTCCTTAAAAAATCGTGGCTCAAAATGGCATTTTTGGGCTGAGATAAGCACTTTGGTGACATTTTCCTGTAACTTGTTCCCAGTACATTCTAAGTGGCTGCTGACTTTGTGAGGTCTCTAAAAGTGGGTTTTAGGAGCCCAACACAAAATACATGAGCCCTAATGCCTTCTTTCAGACAAAACTGACTTCCACTTTCTTAAAAAAATCTTGGGTCAAAATAGCATTATTAGACTGAGATAAGCACTTTGGTGACATTTTCCTGTAACTTGTTCCCAGTACATTCTAAGTGGCTGCTGACTTTGTGAGGTCTCTAAAAGTGGGTTTTAGGAGCCCAACACAAAATACATGAGCCCCAATGCCTTCCTTCATACAAAACTGACACCCACTTTCCTTAAAAAATCGTGGCTCAAAATGGCATTTTTGGGCTGAGATAAGCACTTTGGTGACATTTTCCTGTAACTTGTTCCCAGTACATTCTAAGTGGCTGCTGACTTTGTGAGGTCTCTAAAAGTGGGTTTTAGGAGCCCAACACAAAATACATGAGCCCTAATGCCTTCTTTCAGACAAAACTGACTTCCACTTTCTTAAAAAAATCTTGGGTCAAAATAGCATTATTAGACTGAGATAAGCACTTTGGTGACATTTTCCTGTAACTTGTTCCCAGTACATTCTAAGTGGCTGCTGACTTTGTGAGGTCTCTAAAAGTGGGTTTTAGGAGCCCAACACAAAATACATGAGCCCTAATGCCTTCTTTCAGACAAAACTGACTTCCACTTTCTTAAAAAAATCTTGGGTCAAAATAGCATTATTAGACTGAGATAAGCACTTTGGTGACATTTTCCTGTAACTTGTTCCCAGTACATTCTAAGTGGCTGCTGACTTTGTGAGGTCTCTAAAAGTGGGTTTTAGGAGCCCAACACAAAATACATGAGCCCCAATGCCTTCCTTCATACAAAACTGACACCCACTTTCCTTAAAAAATCGTGGCTCAAAATGGCATTTTTGGGCTGAGATAAGCACTTTGGTGACATTTTCCTGTAACTTGTTCCCAGTACATTCTAAGTGGCTGCTGACTTTGTGAGGTCTCTAAAAGTGGGTTTTAGGAGCCCAACACAAAATACATGAGCCCCAATGCCTTCCTTCATACAAAACTGACACCCACTTTCCTTAAAAAATCGTGGCTCAAAATGGCATTTTTGGGCTGAGATAAGCACTTTGGTGACATTTTCCTGTAACTTGTTCCCAGTACATTCTAAGTGGCTGCTGACTTTGTGAGGTCTCTAAAAGTGGGTTTTAGGAGCCCAACACAAAATACATGAGCCCTAATGCCTTCTTTCAGACAAAACTGACTTCCACTTTCTTAAAAAAATCTTGGGTCAAAATAGCATTATTAGACTGAGATAAGCACTTTGGTGACATTTTCCTGTAACTTGTTCCCAGTACATTCTAAGTGGCTGCTGACTTTGTGAGGTCTCTAAAAGTGGGTTTTAGGAGCCCAACACAAAATACATGAGCCCCAATGCCTTCCTTCATACAAAACTGACACCCACTTTCCTTAAAAAATCGTGGCTCAAAATGGCATTTTTGGGCTGAGATAAGCACTTTGGTGACATTTTCCTGTAACTTGTTCCCAGTACATTCTAAGTGGCTGCTGACTTTGTGAGGTCTCTAAAAGTGGGTTTTAGGAGCCCAACACAAAATACATGAGCCCTAATGCCTTCTTTCAGACAAAACTGACTTCCACTTTCTTAAAAAAATCTTGGGTCAAAATAGCATTATTAGACTGAGATAAGCACTTTGGTGACATTTTCCTGTAACTTGTTCCCAGTACATTCTAAGTGGCTGCTGACTTTGTGAGGTCTCTAAAAGTGGGTTTTAGGAGCCCAACACAAAATACATGAGCCCCAATGCCTTCCTTCATACAAAACTGACACCCACTTTCCTTAAAAAATCGTGGCTCAAAATGGCATTTTTGGGCTGAGATAAGCACTTTGGTGACATTTTCCTGTAACTTGTTCCCAGTACATTCTAAGTGGCTGCTGACTTTGTGAGGTCTCTAAAAGTGGGTTTTAGGAGCCCAACACAAAATACATGAGCCCTAATGCCTTCTTTCAGACAAAACTGACTTCCACTTTCTTAAAAAATCTTGGGTCAAAATAGCATTATTAGACTGAGATAAGCACTTTGGTGACATTTTCCTGTAACTTGTTCCCAGTACATTCTAAGTGGCTGCTGACTTTGTGAGGTCTCTAAAAGTGGGTTTTAGGAGCCCAACACAAAATACATGAGCCCCAATGCCTTCCTTCATACAAAACTGACACCCACTTTCCTTAAAAAATCGTGGCTCAAAATGGCATTTTTGGGCTGAGATAAGCACTTTGGTGACATTTTCCTGTAACTTGTTCCCAGTACATTCTAAGTGGCTGCTGACTTTGTGAGGTCTCTAAAAGTGGGTTTTAGGAGCCCAACACAAAATACATGAGCCCTAATGCCTTCTTTCAGACAAAACTGACTTCCACTTTCTTAAAAAAATCTTGGGTCAAAATAGCATTATTAGACTGAGATAAGCACTTTGGTGACATTTTCCTGTAACTTGTTCCCAGTACATTCTAAGTGGCTGCTGACTTTGTGAGGTCTCTAAAAGTGGGTTTTAGGAGCCCAACACAAAATACATGAGCCCTAATGCCTTCTTTCAGACAAAACTGACTTCCACTTTCTTAAAAAAATCTTGGGTCAAAATAGCATTATTAGACTGAGATAAGCACTTTGGTGACATTTTCCTGTAACTTGTTCCCAGTACATTCTAAGTGGCTGCTGACTTTGTGAGGTCTCTAAAAGTGGGTTTTAGGAGCCCAACACAAAATACATGAGCCCCAATGCCTTCCTTCATACAAAACTGACACCCACTTTCCTTAAAAAATCGTGGCTCAAAATGGCATTTTTGGGCTGAGATAAGCACTTTGGTGACATTTTCCTGTAACTTGTTCCCAGTACATTCTAAGTGGCTGCTGACTTTGTGAGGTCTCTAAAAGTGGGTTTTAGGAGCCCAACACAAAATACATGAGCCCCAATGCCTTCCTTCATACAAAACTGACACCCACTTTCCTTAAAAAATCGTGGCTCAAAATGGCATTTTTGGGCTGAGATAAGCACTTTGGTGACATTTTCCTGTAACTTGTTCCCAGTACATTCTAAGTGGCTGCTGACTTTGTGAGGTCTCTAAAAGTGGGTTTTAGGAGCCCAACACAAAATACATGAGCCCTAATGCCTTCTTTCAGACAAAACTGACTTCCACTTTCTTAAAAAAATCTTGGGTCAAAATAGCATTATTAGACTGAGATAAGCACTTTGGTGACATTTTCCTGTAACTTGTTCCCAGTACATTCTAAGTGGCTGCTGACTTTGTGAGGTCTCTAAAAGTGGGTTTTAGGAGCCCAACACAAAATACATGAGCCCCAATGCCTTCCTTCATACAAAACTGACACCCACTTTCCTTAAAAAATCGTGGCTCAAAATGGCATTTTTGGGCTGAGATAAGCACTTTGGTGACATTTTCCTGTAACTTGTTCCCAGTACATTCTAAGTGGCTGCTGACTTTGTGAGGTCTCTAAAAGTGGGTTTTAGGAGCCCAACACAAAATACATGAGCCCTAATGCCTTCTTTCAGACAAAACTGACTTCCACTTTCTTAAAAAAATCTTGGGTCAAAATAGCATTATTAGACTGAGATAAGCACTTTGGTGACATTTTCCTGTAACTTGTTCCCAGTACATTCTAAGTGGCTGCTGACTTTGTGAGGTCTCTAAAAGTGGGTTTTAGGAGCCCAACACAAAATACATGAGCCCCAATGCCTTCCTTCATACAAAACTGACACCCACTTTCCTTAAAAAATCGTGGCTCAAAATGGCATTTTTGGGCTGAGATAAGCACTTTGGTGACATTTTCCTGTAACTTGTTCCCAGTACATTCTAAGTGGCTGCTGACTTTGTGAGGTCTCTAAAAGTGGGTTTTAGGAGCCCAACACAAAATACATGAGCCCTAATGCCTTCTTTCAGACAAAACTGACTTCCACTTTCTTAAAAAAATCTTGGGTCAAAATAGCATTATTAGACTGAGATAAGCACTTTGGTGACATTTTCCTGTAACTTGTTCCCAGTACATTCTAAGTGGCTGCTGACTTTGTGAGGTCTCTAAAAGTGGGTTTTAGGAGCCCAACACAAAATACATGAGCCCCAATGCCTTCCTTCATACAAAACTGACACCCACTTTCCTTAAAAAATCGTGGCTCAAAATGGCATTTTTGGGCTGAGATAAGCACTTTGGTGACATTTTCCTGTAACTTGTTCCCAGTACATTCTAAGTGGCTGCTGACTTTGTGAGGTCTCTAAAAGTGGGTTTTAGGAGCCCAACACAAAATACATGAGCCCTAATGCCTTCTTTCAGACAAAACTGACTTCCACTTTCTTAAAAAAATCTTGGGTCAAAATAGCATTATTAGACTGAGATAAGCACTTTGGTGACATTTTCCTGTAACTTGTTCCCAGTACATTCTAAGTGGCTGCTGACTTTGTGAGGTCTCTAAAAGTGGGTTTTAGGAGCCCAACACAAAATACATGAGCCCCAATGCCTTCCTTCATACAAAACTGACACCCACTTTCCTTAAAAAATCGTGGCTCAAAATGGCATTTTTGGGCTGAGATAAGCACTTTGGTGACATTTTCCTGTAACTTGTTCCCAGTACATTCTAAGTGGCTGCTGACTTTGTGAGGTCTCTAAAAGTGGGTTTTAGGAGCCCAACACAAAATACATGAGCCCCAATGCCTTCCTTCATACAAAACTGACACCCACTTTCCTTAAAAAATCGTGGCTCAAAATGGCATTTTTGGGCTGAGATAAGCACTTTGGTGACATTTTCCTGTAACTTGTTCCCAGTACATTCTAAGTGGCTGCTGACTTTGTGAGGTCTCTAAAAGTGGGTTTTAGGAGCCCAACACAAAATACATGAGCCCCAATGCCTTCCTTCATACAAAACTGACACCCACTTTCCTTAAAAAATCGTGGCTCAAAATGGCATTTTTGGGCTGAGATAAGCACTTTGGTGACATTTTCCTGTAACTTGTTCCCAGTACATTCTAAGTGGCTGCTGACTTTGTGAGGTCTCTAAAAGTGGGTTTTAGGAGCCCAACACAAAATACATGAGCCCTAATGCCTTCTTTCAGACAAAACTGACTTCCACTTTCTTAAAAAAATCTTGGGTCAAAATAGCATTATTAGACTGAGATAAGCACTTTGGTGACATTTTCCTGTAACTTGTTCCCAGTACATTCTAAGTGGCTGCTGACTTTGTGAGGTCTCTAAAAGTGGGTTTTAGGAGCCCAACACAAAATACATGAGCCCCAATGCCTTCCTTCATACAAAACTGACACCCACTTTCCTTAAAAAATCGTGGCTCAAAATGGCATTTTTGGGCTGAGATAAGCACTTTGGTGACATTTTCCTGTAACTTGTTCCCAGTACATTCTAAGTGGCTGCTGACTTTGTGAGGTCTCTAAAAGTGGGTTTTAGGAGCCCAACACAAAATACATGAGCCCTAATGCCTTCTTTCAGACAAAACTGACTTCCACTTTCTTAAAAAAATCTTGGGTCAAAATAGCATTATTAGACTGAGATAAGCACTTTGGTGACATTTTCCTGTAACTTGTTCCCAGTACATTCTAAGTGGCTGCTGACTTTGTGAGGTCTCTAAAAGTGGGTTTTAGGAGCCCAACACAAAATACATGAGCCCCAATGCCTTCCTTCATACAAAACTGACACCCACTTTCCTTAAAAAATCGTGGCTCAAAATGGCATTTTTGGGCTGAGATAAGCACTTTGGTGACATTTTCCTGTAACTTGTTCCCAGTACATTCTAAGTGGCTGCTGACTTTGTGAGGTCTCTAAAAGTGGGTTTTAGGAGCCCAACACAAAATACATGAGCCCCAATGCCTTCCTTCATACAAAACTGACACCCACTTTCCTTAAAAAATCGTGGCTCAAAATGGCATTTTTGGGCTGAGATAAGCACTTTGGTGACATTTTCCTGTAACTTGTTCCCAGTACATTCTAAGTGGCTGCTGACTTTGTGAGGTCTCTAAAAGTGGGTTTTAGGAGCCCAACACAAAATACATGAGCCCCAATGCCTTCCTTCATACAAAACTGACACCCACTTTCCTTAAAAAATCGTGGCTCAAAATGGCATTTTTGGGCTGAGATAAGCACTTTGGTGACATTTTCCTGTAACTTGTTCCCAGTACATTCTAAGTGGCTGCTGACTTTGTGAGGTCTCTAAAAGTGGGTTTTAGGAGCCCAACACAAAATACATGAGCCCTAATGCCTTCTTTCAGACAAAACTGACTTCCACTTTCTTAAAAAAATCTTGGGTCAAAATAGCATTATTAGACTGAGATAAGCACTTTGGTGACATTTTCCTGTAACTTGTTCCCAGTACATTCTAAGTGGCTGCTGACTTTGTGAGGTCTCTAAAAGTGGGTTTTAGGAGCCCAACACAAAATACATGAGCCCCAATGCCTTCCTTCATACAAAACTGACACCCACTTTCCTTAAAAAATCGTGGCTCAAAATGGCATTTTTGGGCTGAGATAAGCACTTTGGTGACATTTTCCTGTAACTTGTTCCCAGTACATTCTAAGTGGCTGCTGACTTTGTGAGGTCTCTAAAAGTGGGTTTTAGGAGCCCAACACAAAATACATGAGCCCTAATGCCTTCCTTCAGACAGAACTGACACCCACTTTCTTTAAAAAATCGTGGTTCAAAATAGCATTTTTGGGCTGAGATAAGCACTTTGGTGACATTTTCCTGTAACTTGTTCCCAGTACATTTTAAGTGGCTGCTGACTTTGTGAGGTCTGTAAAATTGGGTTTTAGGAGCCCAACACAAAATACATGAGCCCTAATGCCTTCTTTCAGACAAAACTGACTTCCACTTTCTTAAAAAAATCTTGGGTCAAAATAGCATTATTAGACTGAGATAAGCACTTTGGTGACATTTTCCTGTAACTTGTTCCCAGTACATTCTAAGTGGCTGCTGACTTTGTGAGGTCTCTAAAAGTGGGTTTTAGGAGCCCAACACAAAATACATGAGCCCCAATGCCTTCCTTCATACAAAACTGACACCCACTTTCCTTAAAAAATCGTGGCTCAAAATGGCATTTTTGGGCTGAGATAAGCACTTTGGTGACATTTTCCTGTAACTTGTTCCCAGTACATTCTAAGTGGCTGCTGACTTTGTGAGGTCTCTAAAAGTGGGTTTTAGGAGCCCAACACAAAATACATGAGCCCTAATGCCTTCTTTCAGACAAAACTGACTTCCACTTTCTTAAAAAAATCTTGGGTCAAAATAGCATTATTAGACTGAGATAAGCACTTTGGTGACATTTTCCTGTAACTTGTTCCCAGTACATTCTAAGTGGCTGCTGACTTTGTGAGGTCTTTAAAAGTGGGTTTTAGGAGCCCAACACAAAATACATGAGCCCCAATGCCTTCCTTCATACAAAACTGACACCCACTTTCCTTAAAAAATCGTGGCTCAAAATGGCATTTTTGGGCTGAGATAAGCACTTTGGTGACATTTTCCTGTAACTTGTTCCCAGTACATTCTAAGTGGCTGCTGACTTTGTGAGGTCTCTAAAAGTGGGTTTTAGGAGCCCAACACAAAATACATGAGCCGTAATGCCTTCTTTCAGACAAAACTGACTTCCACTTTCTTAAAAAAATCTTGGGTCAAAATAGCATTATTAGACTGAGATAAGCACTTTGGTGACATTTTCCTGTAACTTGTTCCCAGTACATTCTAAGTGGCTGCTGACTTTGTGAGGTCTCTAAAAGTGGGTTTTAGGAGCCCAACACAAAATACATGAGCCCCAATGCCTTCCTTCATACAAAACTGACACCCACTTTCCTTAAAAAATCGTGGCTCAAAATGGCATTTTTGGGCTGAGATAAGCACTTTGGTGACATTTTCCTGTAACTTGTTCCCAGTACATTCTAAGTGGCTGCTGACTTTGTGAGGTCTCTAAAAGTGGGTTTTAGGAGCCCAACACAAAATACATGAGCCCTAATGCCTTCTTTCAGACAAAACTGACTTCCACTTTCTTAAAAAAATCTTGGGTCAAAATAGCATTATTAGACTGAGATAAGCACTTTGGTGACATTTTCCTGTAACTTGTTCCCAGTACATTCTAAGTGGCTGCTGACTTTGTGAGGTCTCTAAAAGTGGGTTTTAGGAGCCCAACACAAAATACATGAGCCCCAATGCCTTCCTTCATACAAAACTGACACCCACTTTCCTTAAAAAATCGTGGCTCAAAATGGCATTTTTGGGCTGAGATAAGCACTTTGGTGACATTTTCCTGTAACTTGTTCCCAGTACATTCTAAGTGGCTGCTGACTTTGTGAGGTCTCTAAAAGTGGGTTTTAGGAGCCCAACACAAAATACATGAGCCCTAATGCCTTCCTTCAGACAGAACTGACACCCACTTTCTTTAAAAAATCGTGGTTCAAAATAGCATTTTTGGGCTGAGATAAGCACTTTGGTGACATTTTCCTGTAACTTGTTCCCAGTACATTTTAAGTGGCTGCTGACTTTGTGAGGTCTGTAAAATTGGGTTTTAGGAGCCCAACACAAAATACATGAGCCCTAATGCCTTCTTTCAGACAAAACTGACTTCCACTTTCTTAAAAAAATCTTGGGTCAAAATAGCATTATTAGACTGAGATAAGCACTTTGGTGACATTTTCCTGTAACTTGTTCCCAGTACATTCTAAGTGGCTGCTGACTTTGTGAGGTCTCTAAAAGTGGGTTTTAGGAGCCCAACACAAAATACATGAGCCCCAATGCCTTCCTTCATACAAAACTGACACCCACTTTCCTTAAAAAATCGTGGCTCAAAATGGCATTTTTGGGCTGAGATAAGCACTTTGGTGACATTTTCCTGTAACTTGTTCCCAGTACATTCTAAGTGGCTGCTGACTTTGTGAGGTCTCTAAAAGTGGGTTTTAGGAGCCCAACACAAAATACATGAGCCCTAATGCCTTCTTTCAGACAAAACTGACTTCCACTTTCTTAAAAAAATCTTGGGTCAAAATAGCATTATTAGACTGAGATAAGCACTTTGGTGACATTTTCCTGTAACTTGTTCCCAGTACATTCTAAGTGGCTGCTGACTTTGTGAGGTCTCTAAAAGTGGGTTTTAGGAGCCCAACACAAAATACATGAGCCCCAATGCCTTCCTTCATACAAAACTGACACCCACTTTCCTTAAAAAATCGTGTCTCAAAATGGCATTTTTGGGCTGAGATAAGCACTTTGGTGACATTTTCCTGTAACTTGTTCCCAGTACATTCTAAGTGGCTGCTGACTTTGTGAGGTCTCTAAAAGTGGGTTTTAGGAGCCCAACACAAAATACATGAGCCCTAATGCCTTCCTTCAGACAGAACTGACACCCACTTTCTTTAAAAAATCGTGGTTCAAAATAGCATTTTTGGGCTGAGATAAGCACTTTGGTGACATTTTCCTGTAACTTGTTCCCAGTACATTTTAAGTGGCTGCTGACTTTGTGAGGTCTGTAAAATTGGGTTTTAGGAGCCCAACACAAAATACATGAGCCCTAATGCCTTCTTTCAGACAAAACTGACTTCCACTTTCTTAAAAAAATCTTGGGTCAAAATAGCATTATTAGACTGAGATAAGCACTTTGGTGACATTTTCCTGTAACTTGTTCCCAGTACATTCTAAGTGGCTGCTGACTTTGTGAGGTCTCTAAAAGTGGGTTTTAGGAGCCCAACACAAAATACATGAGCCCCAATGCCTTCCTTCA
Source organism: Gymnoscopelus braueri (assembly GCF_963280865.1). Taxonomy (NCBI): domain Eukaryota; kingdom Metazoa; phylum Chordata; class Actinopteri; order Myctophiformes; family Myctophidae; genus Gymnoscopelus; species Gymnoscopelus braueri. Next base: position 14,368 of record NW_027660812.1, on the reverse strand, counting down.
TACAAAACTGACACCCACTTTCCTTAAAAAATCGTGGCTCAAAATGGCATTTTTGGGCTGAGATAAGCACTTTGGTGACATTTTCCTGTAACTTGTTCCCAGTACATTCTAAGTGGCTGCTGACTTTGTGAGGTCTCTAAAAGTGGGTTTTAGGAGCCCAACACAAAATACATGAGCCCCAATGCCTTCCTTCATACAAAACTGACACCCACTTTCCTTAAAAAATCGTGGCTCAAAATGGCATTTTTGGGCTGAGATAAGCACTTTGGTGACATTTTCCTGTAACTTGTTCCCAGTACATTCTAAGTGGCTGCTGACTTTGTGAGGTCTCTAAAAGTGGGTTTTAGGAGCCCAACACAAAATACATGAGCCCTAATGCCTTCTTTCAGACAAAACTGACTTCCACTTTCTTAAAAAAATCTTGGGTCAAAATAGCATTATTAGACTGAGATAAGCACTTTGGTGACATTTTCCTGTAACTTGTTCCCAGTACATTCTAAGTGGCTGCTGACTTTGTGAGGTCTCTAAAAGTGGGTTTTAGGAGCCCAACACAAAATACATGAGCCCCAATGCCTTCCTTCATACAAAACTGACACCCACTTTCCTTAAAAAATCGTGGCTCAAAATGGCATTTTTGGGCTGAGATAAGCACTTTGGTGACATTTTCCTGTAACTTGTTCCCAGTACATTCTAAGTGGCTGCTGACTTTGTGAGGTCTCTAAAAGTGGGTTTTAGGAGCCCAACACAAAATACATGAGCCCTAATGCCTTCTTTCAGACAAAACTGACTTCCACTTTCTTAAAAAAATCTTGGGTCAAAATAGCATTATTAGACTGAGATAAGCACTTTGGTGACATTTTCCTGTAACTTGTTCCCAGTACATTCTAAGTGGCTGCTGACTTTGTGAGGTCTCTAAAAGTGGGTTTTAGGAGCCCAACACAAAATACATGAGCCCCAATGCCTTCCTTCATACAAAACTGACACCCACTTTCCTTAAAAAATCGTGGCTCAAAATGGCATTTTTGGGCTGAGATAAGCACTTTGGTGACATTTTCCTGTAACTTGTTCCCAGTACATTCTAAGTGGCTGCTGACTTTGTGAGGTCTCTAAAAGTGGGTTTTAGGAGCCCAACACAAAATACATGAGCCCTAATGCCTTCTTTCAGACAAAACTGACTTCCACTTTCTTAAAAAAATCTTGGGTCAAAATAGCATTATTAGACTGAGATAAGCACTTTGGTGACATTTTCCTGTAACTTGTTCCCAGTACATTCTAAGTGGCTGCTGACTTTGTGAGGTCTCTAAAAGTGGGTTTTAGGAGCCCAACACAAAATACATGAGCCCCAATGCCTTCCTTCATACAAAACTGACACCCACTTTCCTTAAAAAATCGTGGCTCAAAATGGCATTTTTGGGCTGAGATAAGCACTTTGGTGACATTTTCCTGTAACTTGTTCCCAGTACATTCTAAGTGGCTGCTGACTTTGTGAGGTCTCTAAAAGTGGGTTTTAGGAGCCCAACACAAAATACATGAGCCCCAATGCCTTCCTTCATACAAAACTGACACCCACTTTCCTTAAAAAATCGTGGCTCAAAATGGCATTTTTGGGCTGAGATAAGCACTTTGGTGACATTTTCCTGTAACTTGTTCCCAGTACATTCTAAGTGGCTGCTGACTTTGTGAGGTCTCTAAAAGTGGGTTTTAGGAGCCCAACACAAAATACATGAGCCCTAATGCCTTCTTTCAGACAAAACTGACTTCCACTTTCTTAAAAAAATCTTGGGTCAAAATAGCATTATTAGACTGAGATAAGCACTTTGGTGACATTTTCCTGTAACTTGTTCCCAGTACATTCTAAGTGGCTGCTGACTTTGTGAGGTCTCTAAAAGTGGGTTTTAGGAGCCCAACACAAAATACATGAGCCCTAATGCCTTCTTTCAGACAAAACTGACTTCCACTTTCTTAAAAAAATCTTGGGTCAAAATAGCATTATTAGACTGAGATAAGCACTTTGGTGACATTTTCCTGTAACTTGTTCCCAGTACATTCTAAGTGGCTGCTGACTTTGTGAGGTCTCTAAAAGTGGGTTTTAGGAGCCCAACACAAAATACATGAGCCCCAATGCCTTCCTTCATACAAAACTGACACCCACTTTCCTTAAAAAATCGTGGCTCAAAATGGCATTTTTGGGCTGAGATAAGCACTTTGGTGACATTTTCCTGTAACTTGTTCCCAGTACATTCTAAGTGGCTGCTGACTTTTTGAGGTCTCTAAAAGTGGGTTTTAGGAGCCCAACACAAAATACATGAGCCCTAATGCCTTCTTTCAGACAAAACTGACTTCCACTTTCTTAAAAAAATCTTGGGTCAAAATAGCATTATTAGACTGAGATAAGCACTTTGGTGACATTTTCCTGTAACTTGTTCCCAGTACATTCTAAGTGGCTGCTGACTTTGTGAGGTCTCTAAAAGTGGGTTTTAGGAGCCCAACACAAAATACATGAGCCCCAATGCCTTCCTTCATACAAAACTGACACCCACTTTCCTTAAAAAATCGTGGCTCAAAATGGCATTTTTGGGCTGAGATAAGCACTTTGGTGACATTTTCCTGTAACTTGTTCCCAGTACATTCTAAGTGGCTGCTGACTTTGTGAGGTCTCTAAAAGTGGGTTTTAGGAGCCCAACACAAAATACATGAGCCCTAATGCCTTCTTTCAGACAAAACTGACTTCCACTTTCTTAAAAAAATCTTGGGTCAAAATAGCATTATTAGACTGAGATAAGCACTTTGGTGACATTTTCCTGTAACTTGTTCCCAGTACATTCTAAGTGGCTGCTGACTTTGTGAGGTCTCTAAAAGTGGGTTTTAGGAGCCCAACACAAAATACATGAGCCCCAATGCCTTCCTTCATACAAAACTGACACCCACTTTCCTTAAAAAATCGTGGCTCAAAATGGCATTTTTGGGCTGAGATAAGCACTTTGGTGACATTTTCCTGTAACTTGTTCCCAGTACATTCTAAGTGGCTGCTGACTTTGTGAGGTCTCTAAAAGTGGGTTTTAGGAGCCCAACACAAAATACATGAGCCCCAATGCCTTCCTTCATACAAAACTGACACCCACTTTCCTTAAAAAATCGTGGCTCAAAATGGCATTTTTGGGCTGAGATAAGCACTTTGGTGACATTTTCCTGTAACTTGTTCCCAGTACATTCTAAGTGGCTGCTGACTTTGTGAGGTCTCTAAAAGTGGGTTTTAGGAGCCCAACACAAAATACATGAGCCCCAATGCCTTCCTTCATACAAAACTGACACCCACTTTCCTTAAAAAATCGTGGCTCAAAATGGCATTTTTGGGCTGAGATAAGCACTTTGGTGACATTTTCCTGTAACTTGTTCCCAGTACATTCTAAGTGGCTGCTGACTTTGTGAGGTCTCTAAAAGTGGGTTTTAGGAGCCCAACACAAAATACATGAGCCCTAATGCCTTCTTTCAGACAAAACTGACTTCCACTTTCTTAAAAAAATCTTGGGTCAAAATAGCATTATTAGACTGAGATAAGCACTTTGGTGACATTTTCCTGTAACTTGTTCCCAGTACATTCTAAGTGGCTGCTGACTTTGTGAGGTCTCTAAAAGTGGGTTTTAGGAGCCCAACACAAAATACATGAGCCCCAATGCCTTCCTTCATACAAAACTGACACCCACTTTCCTTAAAAAATCGTGGCTCAAAATGGCATTTTTGGGCTGAGATAAGCACTTTGGTGACATTTTCCTGTAACTTGTTCCCAGTACATTCTAAGTGGCTGCTGACTTTGTGAGGTCTCTAAAAGTGGGTTTTAGGAGCCCAACACAAAATACATGAGCCCTAATGCCTTCTTTCAGACAAAACTGACTTCCACTTTCTTAAAAAAATCTTGGGTCAAAATAGCATTATTAGACTGAGATAAGCACTTTGGTGACATTTTCCTGTAACTTGTTCCCAGTACATTCTAAGTGGCTGCTGACTTTGTGAGGTCTCTAAAAGTGGGTTTTAGGAGCCCAACACAAAATACATGAGCCCCAATGCCTTCCTTCATACAAAACTGACACCCACTTTCCTTAAAAAATCGTGGCTCAAAATGGCATTTTTGGGCTGAGATAAGCACTTTGGTGACATTTTCCTGTAACTTGTTCCCAGTACATTCTAAGTGGCTGCTGACTTTGTGAGGTCTCTAAAAGTGGGTTTTAGGAGCCCAACACAAAATACATGAGCCCTAATGCCTTCTTTCAGACAAAACTGACTTCCACTTTCTTAAAAAATCTTGGGTCAAAATAGCATTATTAGACTGAGATAAGCACTTTGGTGACATTTTCCTGTAACTTGTTCCCAGTACATTCTAAGTGGCTGCTGACTTTGTGAGGTCTCTAAAAGTGGGTTTTAGGAGCCCAACACAAAATACATGAGCCCCAATGCCTTCCTTCATACAAAACTGACACCCACTTTCCTTAAAAAATCGTGGCTCAAAATGGCATTTTTGGGCTGAGATAAGCACTTTGGTGACATTTTCCTGTAACTTGTTCCCAGTACATTCTAAGTGGCTGCTGACTTTGTGAGGTCTCTAAAAGTGGGTTTTAGGAGCCCAACACAAAATACATGAGCCCTAATGCCTTCTTTCAGACAAAACTGACTTCCACTTTCTTAAAAAAATCTTGGGTCAAAATAGCATTATTAGACTGAGATAAGCACTTTGGTGACATTTTCCTGTAACTTGTTCCCAGTACATTCTAAGTGGCTGCTGACTTTGTGAGGTCTCTAAAAGTGGGTTTTAGGAGCCCAACACAAAATACATGAGCCCCAATGCCTTCCTTCATACAAAACTGACACCCACTTTCCTTAAAAAATCGTGGCTCAAAATGGCATTTTTGGGCTGAGATAAGCACTTTGGTGACATTTTCCTGTAACTTGTTCCCAGTACATTCTAAGTGGCTGCTGACTTTGTGAGGTCTCTAAAAGTGGGTTTTAGGAGCCCAACACAAAATACATGAGCCCTAATGCCTTCTTTCAGACAAAACTGACTTCCACTTTCTTAAAAAAATCTTGGGTCAAAATAGCATTATTAGACTGAGATAAGCACTTTGGTGACATTTTCCTGTAACTTGTTCCCAGTACATTCTAAGTGGCTGCTGACTTTGTGAGGTCTCTAAAAGTGGGTTTTAGGAGCCCAACACAAAATACATGAGCCCCAATGCCTTCCTTCATACAAAACTGACACCCACTTTCCTTAAAAAATCGTGGCTCAAAATGGCATTTTTGGGCTGAGATAAGCACTTTGGTGACATTTTCCTGTAACTTGTTCCCAGTACATTCTAAGTGGCTGCTGACTTTGTGAGGTCTCTAAAAGTGGGTTTTAGGAGCCCAACACAAAATACATGAGCCCTAATGCCTTCTTTCAGACAAAACTGACTTCCACTTTCTTAAAAAAAATCTTGGGTCAAAATAGCATTATTAGACTGAGATAAGCACTTTGGTGACATTTTCCTGTAACTTGTTCCCAGTACATTCTAAGTGGCTGCTGACTTTGTGAGGTCTCTAAAAGTGGGTTTTAGGAGCCCAACACAAAATACATGAGCCCTAATGCCTTCTTTCAGACAAAACTGACTTCCACTTTCTTAAAAAAATCTTGGGTCAAAATAGCATTATTAGACTGAGATAAGCACTTTGGTGACATTTTCCTGTAACTTGTTCCCAGTACATTCTAAGTGGCTGCTGACTTTGTGAGGTCTCTAAAAGTGGGTTTTAGGAGCCCAACACAAAATACATGAGCCCCAATGCCTTCCTTCATACAAAACTGACACCCACTTTCCTTAAAAAATCGTGGCTCAAAATGGCATTTTTGGGCTGAGATAAGCACTTTGGTGACATTTTCCTGTAACTTGTTCCCAGTACATTCTAAGTGGCTGCTGACTTTGTGAGGTCTCTAAAAGTGGGTTTTAGGAGCCCAACACAAAATACATGAGCCCTAATGCCTTCTTTCAGACAAAACTGACTTCCACTTTCTTAAAAAAATCTTGGGTCAAAATAGCATTATTAGACTGAGATAAGCACTTTGGTGACATTTTCCTGTAACTTGTTCCCAGTACATTCTAAGTGGCTGCTGACTTTGTGAGGTCTCTAAAAGTGGGTTTTAGGAGCCCAACACAAAATACATGAGCCCCAATGCCTTCCTTCATACAAAACTGACACCCACTTTCCTTAAAAAATCGTGGCTCAAAATGGCATTTTTGGGCTGAGATAAGCACTTTGGTGACATTTTCCTGTAACTTGTTCCCAGTACATTCTAAGTGGCTGCTGACTTTGTGAGGTCTCTAAAAGTGGGTTTTAGGAGCCCAACACAAAATACATGAGCCCTAATGCCTTCTTTCAGACAAAACTGACTTCCACTTTCTTAAAAAAATCTTGGGTCAAAATAGCATTATTAGACTGAGATAAGCACTTTGGTGACATTTTCCTGTAACTTGTTCCCAGTACATTCTAAGTGGCTGCTGACTTTGTGAGGTCTCTAAAAGTGGGTTTTAGGAGCCCAACACAAAATACATGAGCCCCAATGCCTTCCTTCATACAAAACTGACACCCACTTTCCTTAAAAATCGTGGCTCAAAATGGCATTTTTGGGCTGAGATAAGCACTTTGGTGACATTTTCCTGTAACTTGTTCCCAGTACATTCTAAGTGGCTGCTGACTTTGTGAGGTCTCTAAAAGTGGGTTTTAGGAGCCCAACACAAAATACATGAGCCCTAATGCCTTCTTTCAGACAAAACTGACTTCCACTTTCTTAAAAAAATCTTGGGTCAAAATAGCATTATTAGACTGAGATAAGCACTTTGGTGACATTTTCCTGTAACTTGTTCCCAGTACATTCTAAGTGGCTGCTGACTTTGTGAGGTCTCTAAAAGTGGGTTTTAGGAGCCCAACACAAAATACATGAGCCCCAATGCCTTCCTTCATACAAAACTGACACCCACTTTCCTTAAAAAATCGTGGCTCAAAATGGCATTTTTGGGCTGAGATAAGCACTTTGGTGACATTTTCCTGTAACTTGTTCCCAGTACATTCTAAGTGGCTGCTGACTTTGTGAGGTCTCTAAAAGTGGGTTTTAGGAGCCCAACACAAAATACATGAGCCCTAATGCCTTCTTTCAGACAAAACTGACTTCCACTTTCTTAAAAAAATCTTGGGTCAAAATAGCATTATTAGACTGAGATAAGCACTTTGGTGACATTTTCCTGTAACTTGTTCCCAGTACATTCTAAGTGGCTGCTGACTTTGTGAGGTCTCTAAAAGTGGGTTTTAGGAGCCCAACACAAAATACATGAGCCCCAATGCCTTCCTTCATACAAAACTGACACCCACTTTCCTTAAAAAATCGTGGCTCAAAATGGCATTTTTGGGCTGAGATAAGCACTTTGGTGACATTTTCCTGTAACTTGTTCCCAGTACATTCTAAGTGGCTGCTGACTTTGTGAGGTCTCTAAAAGTGGGTTTTAGGAGCCCAACACAAAATACATGAGCCCTAATGCCTTCTTTCAGACAAAACTGACTTCCACTTTCTTAAAAAAATCTTGGGTCAAAATAGCATTATTAGACTGAGATAAGCACTTTGGTGACATTTTCCTGTAACTTGTTCCCAGTACATTCTAAGTGGCTGCTGACTTTGTGAGGTCTCTAAAAGTGGGTTTTAGGAGCCCAACACAAAATACATGAGCCCTAATGCCTTCTTTCAGACAAAACTGACTTCCACTTTCTTAAAAAAATCTTGGGTCAAAATAGCATTATTAGACTGAGATAAGCACTTTGGTGACATTTTCCTGTAACTTGTTCCCAGTACATTCTAAGTGGCTGCTGACTTTGTGAGGTCTCTAAAAGTGGGTTTTAGGAGCCCAACACAAAATACATGAGCCCCAATGCCTTCCTTCATACAAAACTGACACCCACTTTCCTTAAAAAATCGTGGCTCAAAATGGCATTTTTGGGCTGAGATAAGCACTTTGGTGACATTTTCCTGTAACTTGTTCCCAGTACATTCTAAGTGGCTGCTGACTTTGTGAGGTCTCTAAAAGTGGGTTTTAGGAGCCCAACACAAAATACATGAGCCCTAATGCCTTCTTTCAGACAAAACTGACTTCCACTTTCTTAAAAAAATCTTGGGTCAAAATAGCATTATTAGACTGAGATAAGCACTTTGGTGACATTTTCCTGTAACTTGTTCCCAGTACATTCTAAGTGGCTGCTGACTTTGTGAGGTCTCTAAAAGTGGGTTTTAGGAGCCCAACACAAAATACATGAGCCCCAATGCCTTCCTTCATACAAAACTGACACCCACTTTCCTTAAAAAATCGTGGCTCAAAATGGCATTTTTGGGCTGAGATAAGCACTTTGGTGACATTTTCCTGTAACTTGTTCCCAGTACATTCTAAGTGGCTGCTGACTTTGTGAGGTCTCTAAAAGTGGGTTTTAGGAGCCCAACACAAAATACATGAGCCCTAATGCCTTCTTTCAGACAAAACTGACTTCCACTTTCTTAAAAAAATCTTGGGTCAAAATAGCATTATTAGACTGAGATAAGCACTTTGGTGACATTTTCCTGTAACTTGTTCCCAGTACATTCTAAGTGGCTGCTGACTTTGTGAGGTCTCTAAAAGTGGGTTTTAGGAGCCCAACACAAAATACATGAGCCCCAATGCCTTCCTTCATACAAAACTGACACCCACTTTCCTTAAAAAATCGTGGCTCAAAATGGCATTTTTGGGCTGAGATAAGCACTTTGGTGACATTTTCCTGTAACTTGTTCCCAGTACATTCTAAGTGGCTGCTGACTTTGTGAGGTCTCTAAAAGTGGGTTTTAGGAGCCCAACACAAAATACATGAGCCCTAATGCCTTCTTTCAGACAAAACTGACTTCCACTTTCTTAAAAAAATCTTGGGTCAAAATAGCATTATTAGACTGAGATAAGCACTTTGGTGACATTTTCCTGTAACTTGTTCCCAGTACATTCTAAGTGGCTGCTGACTTTGTGAGGTCTCTAAAAGTGGGTTTTAGGAGCCCAACACAAAATACATGAGCCCCAATGCCTTCCTTCATACAAAACTGACACCCACTTTCCTTAAAAATCGTGGCTCAAAATGGCATTTTTGGGCTGAGATAAGCACTTTGGTGACATTTTCCTGTAACTTGTTCCCAGTACATTCTAAGTGGCTGCTGACTTTGTGAGGTCTCTAAAAGTGGGTTTTAGGAGCCCAACACAAAATACATGAGCCCTAATGCCTTCTTTCAGACAAAACTGACTTCCACTTTCTTAAAAAATCTTGGGTCAAAATAGCATTATTAGACTGAGATAAGCACTTTGGTGACATTTTCCTGTAACTTGTTCCCAGTACATTCTAAGTGGCTGCTGACTTTGTGAGGTCTCTAAAAGTGGGTTTTAGGAGCCCAACACAAAATACATGAGCCCCAATGCCTTCCTTCATACAAAACTGACACCCACTTTCCTTAAAAAATCGTGGCTCAAAATGGCATTTTTGGGCTGAGATAAGCACTTTGGTGACATTTTCCTGTAACTTGTTCCCAGTACATTCTAAGTGGCTGCTGACTTTGTGAGGTCTCTAAAAGTGGGTTTTAGGAGCCCAACACAAAATACATGAGCCCTAATGCCTTCCTTCAGACAGAACTGACACCCACTTTCTTTAAAAAAATCGTGGTTCAAAATAGCATTTTTGGGCTGAGATAAGCACTTTGGTGACATTTTCCTGTAACTTGTTCCCAGTACATTCTAAGTGGCTGCTGACTTTGTGAGGTCTCTAAAAGTGGGTTTTAGGAGCCCAACACAAAATACATGAGCCCTAATGCCTTCTTTCAGACAAAACTGACTTCCACTTTCTTAAAAAAATCTTGGGTCAAAATAGCATTATTAGACTGAGATAAGCACTTTGGTGACATTTTCCTGTAACTTGTTCCCAGTACATTCTAAGTGGCTGCTGACTTTGTGAGGTCTCTAAAAGTGGGTTTTAGGAGCCCAACACAAAATACATGAGCCCTAATGCCTTCTTTCAGACAAAACTGACTTCCACTTTCTTAAAAAAATCTTGGGTCAAAATAGCATTATTAGACTGAGATAAGCACTTTGGTGACATTTTCCTGTAACTTGTTCCCAGTACATTCTAAGTGGCTGCTGACTTTGTGAGGTCTCTAAAGTGGGTTTTAGGAGCCCAACACAAAATACATGAGCCCCAATGCCTTCCTTCATACAAAACTGACACCCACTTTCCTTAAAAAATCGTGGCTCAAAATGGCATTTTTGGGCTGAGATAAGCACTTTGGTGACATTTTCCTGTAACTTGTTCCAGTACATTCTAAGTGGCTGCTGACTTTGTGAGGTCTCTAAAAGTGGGTTTTAGGAGCCCAACACAAAATACATGAGCCCTAATGCCTTCTTTCAGACAAAACTGACTTCCACTTTCTTAAAAAAATCTTGGGTCAAAATAGCATTATTAGACTGAGATAAGCACTTTGGTGACATTTTCCTGTAACTTGTTCCCAGTACATTCTAAGTGGCTGCTGACTTTGTGAGGTCTCTAAAAGTGGGTTTTAGGAGCCCAACACAAAATACATGAGCCCCAATGCCTTCCTTCATACAAAACTGACACCCACTTTCCTTAAAAAATCGTGGCTCAAAATGGCATTTTTGGGCTGAGATAAGCACTTTGGTGACATTTTCCTGTAACTTGTTCCCAGTACATTCTAAGTGGCTGCTGACTTTGTGAGGTCTCTAAAAGTGGGTTTTAGGAGCCCAACACAAAATACATGAGCCCTAATGCCTTCTTTCAGACAAAACTGACTTCCACTTTCTTAAAAAAATCTTGGGTCAAAATAGCATTATTAGACTGAGATAAGCACTTTGGTGACATTTTCCTGTAACTTGTTCCCAGTACATTCTAAGTGGCTGCTGACTTTGTGAGGTCTCTAAAAGTGGGTTTTAGGAGCCCAACACAAAATACATGAGCCCCAATGCCTTCCTTCATACAAAACTGACACCCACTTTCCTTAAAAAATCGTGGCTCAAAATGGCATTTTTGGGCTGAGATAAGCACTTTGGTGACATTTTCCTGTAACTTGTTCCCAGTACATTCTAAGTGGCTGCTGACTTTGTGAGGTCTCTAAAAGTGGGTTTTAGGAGCCCAACACAAAATACATGAGCCCTAATGCCTTCTTTCAGACAAAACTGACTTCCACTTTCTTAAAAAAATCTTGGGTCAAAATAGCATTATTAGACTGAGATAAGCACTTTGGTGACATTTTCCTGTAACTTGTTCCCAGTACATTCTAAGTGGCTGCTGACTTTGTGAGGTCTCTAAAAGTGGGTTTTAGGAGCCCAACACAAAATACATGAGCCCCAATGCCTTCCTTCATACAAAACTGACACCCACTTTCCTTAAAAAATCGTGGCTCAAAATGGCATTTTTGGGCTGAGATAAGCACTTTGGTGACATTTTCCTGTAACTTGTTCCCAGTACATTCTAAGTGGCTGCTGACTTTGTGAGGTCTCTAAAAGTGGGTTTTAGGAGCCCAACACAAAATACATGAGCCCTAATGCCTTCTTTCAGACAAAACTGACTTCCACTTTCTTAAAAAAATCTTGGGTCAAAATAGCATTATTAGACTGAGATAAGCACTTGGTGACATTTTCCTGTAACTTGTTCCAGTACATTCTAAGTGGCTGCTGACTTTGTGAGGTCTCTAAAAGTGGGTTTTAGGAGCCCAACACAAAATACATGAGCCCCAATGCCTTCCTTCATACAAAACTGACACCCACTTTCCTTAAAAAATCGTGGCTCAAAATGGCATTTTTGGGCTGAGATAAGCACTTTGGTGACATTTTCCTGTAACTTGTTCCCAGTACATTCTAAGTGGCTGCTGACTTTGTGAGGTCTCTAAAAGTGGGTTTTAGGAGCCCAACACAAAATACATGAGCCCTAATGCCTTCCTTCAGACAGAACTGACACCCACTTTCTTAAAAAATCGTGGTTCAAAATAGCATTTTTGGGCTGAGATAAGCACTTTGGTGACATTTTCCTGTAACTTGTTCCCAGTACATTCTAAGTGGCTGCTGACTTTGTGAGGTCTCTAAAAGTGGGTTTTAGGAGCCCAACACAAAATACATGAGCCCTAATGCCTTCTTTCAGACAAAACTGACTTCCACTTTCTTAAAAAAATCTTGGGTCAAAATAGCATTATTAGACTGAGATAAGCACTTTGGTGACATTTTCCTGTAACTTGTTCCCAGTACATTCTAAGTGGCTGCTGACTTTGTGAGGTCTCTAAAAGTGGGTTTTAGGAGCCCAACACAAAATACATGAGCCCTAATGCCTTCTTTCAGACAAAACTGACTTCCACTTTCTTAAAAAAATCTTGGGTCAAAATAGCATTATTAGACTGAGATAAGCACTTTGGTGACATTTTCCTGTAACTTGTTCCCAGTACATTCTAAGTGGCTGCTGACTTTGTGAGGTCTCTAAAAGTGGGTTTTAGGAGCCCAACACAAAATACATGAGCCCCAATGCCTTCCTTCATACAAAACTGACACCCACTTTCCTTAAAAAATCGTGGCTCAAAATGGCATTTTTGGGCTGAGATAAGCACTTTGGTGACATTTTCCTGTAACTTGTTCCCAGTACATTCTAAGTGGCTGCTGACTTTGTGAGGTCTCTAAAAGTGGGTTTTAGGAGCCCAACACAAAATACATGAGCCCTAATGCCTTCTTTCAGACAAAACTGACTTCCACTTTCTTAAAAAAATCTTGGGTCAAAATAGCATTATTAGACTGAGATAAGCACTTTGGTGACATTTTCCTGTAACTTGTTCCCAGTACATTCTAAGTGGCTGCTGACTTTGTGAGGTCTCTAAAAGTGGGTTTTAGGAGCCCAACACAAAATACATGAGCCCCAATGCCTTCCTTCATACAAAACTGACACCCACTTTCCTTAAAAAATCGTGGCTCAAAATGGCATTTTTGGGCTGAGATAAGCACTTTGGTGACATTTTCCTGTAACTTGTTCCCAGTACATTCTAAGTGGCTGCTGACTTTGTGAGGTCTCTAAAAGTGGGTTTTAGGAGCCCAACACAAAATACATGAGCCCTAATGCCTTCTTTCAGACAAAACTGACTTCCACTTTCTTAAAAAAATCTTGGGTCAAAATAGCATTATTAGACTGAGATAAGCACTTTGGTGACATTTTCCTGTAACTTGTTCCAGTACATTCTAAGTGGCTGCTGACTTTGTGAGGTCTCTAAAAGTGGGTTTTAGGAGCCCAACACAAAATACATGAGCCCCAATGCCTTCCTTCATACAAAACTGACACCCACTTTCCTTAAAAAATCGTGGCTCAAAATGGCATTTTGGGCTGAGATAAGCACTTTGGTGACATTTTCCTGTAACTTGTTCCCAGTACATTCTAAGTGGCTGCTGACTTTGTGAGGTCTCTAAAAGTGGGTTTTAGGAGCCCAACACAAAATACATGAGCCCTAATGCCTTCTTTCAGACAAAACTGACTTCCACTTTCTTAAAAAAATCTTGGGTCAAAATAGCATTATTAGACTGAGATAAGCACTTTGGTGACATTTTCCTGTAACTTGTTCCCAGTACATTCTAAGTGGCTGCTGACTTTGTGAGGTCTCTAAAAGTGGGTTTTAGGAGCCCAACACAAAATACATGAGCCCCAATGCCTTCCTTCATACAAAACTGACACCCACTTTCCTTAAAAAATCGTGGCTCAAAATGGCATTTTTGGGCTGAGATAAGCACTTTGGTGACATTTTCCTGTAACTTGTTCCCAGTACATTCTAAGTGGCTGCTGACTTTGTGAGGTCTCTAAAAGTGGGTTTTAGGAGCCCAACACAAAATACATGAGCCCTAATGCCTTCTTTCAGACAAAACTGACTTCCACTTTCTTAAAAAAATCTTGGGTCAAAATAGCATTATTAGACTGAGATAAGCACTTTGGTGACATTTTCCTGTAACTTGTTCCCAGTACATTCTAAGTGGCTGCTGACTTTGTGAGGTCTCTAAAAGTGGGTTTTAGGAGCCCAACACAAAATACATGAGCCCCAATGCCTTCCTTCATACAAAACTGACACCCACTTTCCTTAAAAAATCGTGGCTCAAAATGGCATTTTTGGGCTGAGATAAGCACTTTGGTGACATTTTCCTGTAACTTGTTCCCAGTACATTCTAAGTGGCTGCTGACTTTGTGAGGTCTCTAAAAGTGGGTTTTAGGAGCCCAACACAAAATACATGAGCCCTAATGCCTTCTTTCAGACAAAACTGACTTCCACTTT